>NC_087220.1:62048097-62050597 GCF_015104395.2 Macrobrachium nipponense
CCCAGCATCCATCTTCTGCAGTACTTTTGTCTTGGGAATCTTGGCTACTACGAAGAGAAGTGGGGACAGTGAGTCACCCTGGAAGATCCCTCTCTTGATTTTAACCTCTGCTAGTCTTATTCCAGAGCTTGTAAGTATTGTATTCCAGTTGCGCATTGTATGTTTGAGGAAGCTGATGGTGTTTTCCTCTGCCCCATATGTTTTCAGGCATTCTATTAGCCATGTGTGTTGGTATCGTGTCGAAGGCTTTCTTATAGTCGATCCATGCCATGCTTAGGTTGGTTTTCTTTCTCCTACTGTTCTTCATTACCATTTTGTCTATCAGGAGCTGGTCTTTTGTGCCCCTACACTTCCTTCTGCAGCCTTTCTGTTGGTGGGGGATGGTGTTTGTGTCCTCTAGGTAGTTGTATAGCCTTTCGCTGATGATACCTGTTAGTAACTTCCACATTATTGGTAGGCAGGTGATAGGCCTGTAGTTACTGGCTATATTTCCCTTACTCTTGTCTTTCTGGAGAAAGGATGTTCTTCCTGTGGTCATCCATTTGGGCGCATGGTGATTTGTGATACAATGCTGGAGTTATTCTGCTATTGTTGGGTGTAGGGCTTTGAAGTTTTTGAGCCAGTATCCATGGATTTCATTGGGACCTGGGGCTTTCCAGTTGGGCACTTAATTTTTATTATTATTAGTATTATTACTATTATTATTATTATTATTATTATTATTATTATTATTATTATTATTATTATTTTATATTATTTTTACGTTTATTATTATTTTTTATTTATTATATATTTATAATTTTTTATTTATTTATTTTATTATTTCTATTTATTTTTATTTATTTATTTATTTTTATTTATTCTTATTTATATATTTATTTTTATTAATAATTTATTTTGTCTATTTATTTATTATTATTCATTTTATTTATTTATTTATTTATCTTTATTTATTTTTAATTTAATTAATTTAATATATTTTTGATCTATTCTTATATATTTTTATTTTTATTTAATTTATTTATTTTTATGGTTTTTTATATTCTTTTTTATTTTTTATTATTTTTATTTATTCATTTATTTATTTATTTGTATCCTTTTATTTATTTATCTATTTTTTATTTATTTTTATTTTTATTTATTTATTTGTTCATTTTCATTTATTTATTTATTTATTTATTTATTTATTTATTTATTTTTATTAATTGTTTTTTATTCGTTTAGATTCTTTTATTTATTTTTATTTATTTGTTTTCATTGATTTTTATTTATCTATTTTTATTTATTCTTATTTTTTTATTATTTATATTTATTTATTTTTGTTCATATATTTATTTTTATTAATTTTTATCAATTAATTGAATTAATTAATTAATTTATTTATTTATTTTATATATTTGTTTATTTATTCATTTTTATTAATTAATTTATTTTTTGTATATTTTTATTTATTTGTTATTTATTATATATTTATTTATATTTATATATTTATTTGTATTTACTTAATTATTTTTACATATTTAATCATATATATTATTTATTTATTTTTATCTAGTTTATTTTTTCATTTTATAAATTTTTATATTTTTATATCTATTTATTTATTTTATTTATTTTTTATTTTTATTTTATTTTATTTATTTTTATCTATTAATTCATTTTTGTTATTTATTAATTTTTTTTATTTATTTTTATTTATTTATATTTATTTATTTTTATCTTTAATTATTTATTAATTTTTATAAGTTTATATATTTTGATGTATTTATTTTATTGATTTTATATATGATTTTATTTTATTTTTATTTTTATATTTTATTTTTATTTTATGTATTTTTATTTTTTTATTATTTTTTATTTATTTATTTCTATTTATTTATTTATTTTTTCATGTATTATTATTTATTTATTCAATTTATTTATTCCTTTATTTATTTATTTTTATTTATTGCATTATTAATTTATTTATTTATTTATTTTTCTTAATTTAATTATTTTTATTTATCTTACCTATTTATTTATTTATTTATTTATATATTGATTAATTAATTTATTTATCTATTTATTGATTAATTGATTATTTATTTATTTATTTCTTTATTTATTCTTTATTCTATTTCTATTTACTTATTATTATTTATTTATTTTTATTTAAATAATTATTTATTTATTGTTGTTCATTTGTATTTATTTATGTATATATTTATTTATTATATTTTTTTATTTATTTTATGCATTAGTTATTATTTATTCATATATATATCTATTTATGTATTTATTCATTTTTTATATACCTTTGATGTATTTGTATTAATTGTATTTTTTTTATTTGTTTTTATTTATTTGTTTTCATTTATTTTTTTTATATTTTATTGATTATTTATTAGTTTTTATTTATTTACTTATTTTTATGTATTTATTTATTTTCATTTTCTTTATTTATTTATTTTTATATATTCTTACTTTTGATTTAGTAAAGGATTGTCCGTTCATGTTATAG
>NC_087220.1:62055597-62070597 GCF_015104395.2 Macrobrachium nipponense
AAATCTTGTCCTAGCAGGGCTGTACAACCTCTATTGTACATAATCTTACAGCGGTGAAGTCGGGTGACTCTCGACCAGACAGTAGGCAAGAAAATCTTAACGTGGTTGAGGCTTTCATTTGGTACGAATTGGTGCCTGTCAACCCGATCTCCGTAGGGAATCTCATCCTCGCGAATGAGGAACATCTGCACACCAGTGTCATCGAAAGCTTGGACCTGGTGGGCAGGATAGCGACCTCTAGGAGGTGCAGCAAATATAGGGCCCTGCGCTTGAGGGCCTACTAAAACTGAAGGATTGTCCGTCCTTGTCATTGCAATGGCAGTAACCGCTGCTGCTTTCTTGGGGCATCTCGACCAGGAAGCTGTGTGCCCATGCACTTGGCACAAGTCATAGAAACTCTCGCTGAAGTCTTGCTTGTGTCCATCTTTTGCAGTACTTTTGTCATGTGAATCATGGATACTACAAAGAGTAGTGGAGACAGTGAGTCGCCCTGGAAGATCCCTCTCCTGATGTTAAATCTCTCCTAGTCTTATCCCAGAGCTTGTAAATACTGTATTCCAGTTGCCCATTGTATTTTTGAGGAAGCTGATATTGCTTTCCTCTGCCCCATATATGTTCAAGGATTCTATTAGCCATGTGTGTTGGTATCATCACGAAGGCTTTCTTGTAGTCGATCCATGCTATGCTTAGGTTGGTTTTCCTTCTCTTACTATTCTTCATTACCATTTTGCCTATCAGGAGCTGGTCTTTTGTGCCCCTACACTTTCTTCTGCAGCCTTTCTGCTGGTGGGGGATGGTGTTTGTATCCTCTAGGTAGTTGGGGGTCCATCACTTTTCTTACTATGTGCGCCGTTTCTAGGACCACACTCTACTGCATGATTCCTGGAGCTACTTCAGCCTCTAGTTTTTCCAGATTCCTTTTCAGTGTTCTTGGGATCGTGCCTAGTGTTCCTATGATTATGGGTACAATTTCCCCTGGCATATCCAATATCCTTCTTATTTCTATTTTCAGGTCTTAATACTTATCCATTTTCCCCTTTCTTTTTCTTCAGCTCTGGTGTCCCATGGTATTGCGACATCAATGATACTATAGTCCCAGAGGATCTTTGCATGATCGTTTTCTATCTCTCCTTCAGGTAGGTGCTCGTACCACTTATAGCTGGTGTTTCTTCCACAGGCTCCAGTGGAGAGCTTTGCCACTAATCATGCCTCTTATTATTATTTTTATTATTATTATTATTATTATTATTATTATTATTATTATTATTATTATTATTATTATTATTCGTATTATTTTTTATAATTTTTATGTTTATTATTATTATTATTTTTATATATTCATATGTTTGTTTATTTATTTATTATTTTTCTTTTTATCATTTGTATATTTGTTTTTATACATTTATTTATTTTTGTTTATTTGTTGATTTTTATTTATTAATTTATTTTTTTTTTCTCTAGTTAGTTTACTATTATTTATTTATTTATTATTTATTTATTTATTTTCATTTACTTATTTATCTTATATATTTTATCTATTTTATAATTTTGGTTTATTTTCATATATTTTTATTTATTTGTTTTATTTATTTTCTATTTTTTCATTATTTTTTATATTTTTAAGTTTTTATTTCTTATTTTTTGTTATTTTTGTTTATTGTTAATGTTATTATGTACTTGTATTTGTTTTTTTTATCTATTTTGTTTTTACTTTAATTTATTTTTATTTAATTTTAATTTTAAATTTTCTTTAATTTATGTGATTTTCATTTTTATTTTTTATTTTTTTATTGTTTTTGATTTATTTTCCTATTTTTTTCAATATTTTTTTTATTTTCAGTTTATTTTTAATTTTTTGTTATTTTTGTTTTTATTTATTTATTTACTTTTAATTCTTTTATTCTTTATTTGTTTATTTTTTATTTTTATTTTTTTTTGGTTACTTTTTTTGATTTGTTTATTTTTATTTTTATTTTTATTTATTCATTTATTTAATTTATTTAATTTATTTATATTTATTATTTAGTTTTCATTTAATTTTATTTAATTTTTTTATTGTTTTTTATTTTTAATTTATTCCTTTATTTATAAAATTTATTTTATTTAGGATATGTTTATTATTTATTATTTACTTTTTAATTATTTTAATTAGATGTTTATTTATTGATTTTTATTTATTTGATATTTATTTTTTATTTTATTTTTAGGGATTTTTGCTTCTTCATATATTTATTTTATTTTATTTTAATTAATTAATTAATTAATTTTTCTTATATTTATTTATATAGTTATATTTGTTTATTTATTAATTTTTATGAATTTATTTGTATTTATTATTTATATTTTTATTTTTTTTTTATTTTTATTTTATTTATTTAATTATTTATTTATCTTTATTTATATTTATTTATTTATTTATTTTATTTATTTATTTATTTATTATTTATTTATTTATTTATATTTTTTATTTATTTATTCACTTTTATGAATTATTTATTTTTATGTATTTATTTTATTTTATTTATTCATTTTTATTTATTTATTTTTTATTTATAAAATTACTTTTATTTATTTATTTATGTATTTATTTATTTATTTATTTATTTATTTATTTATTTATGTGTTAATTATATATTTATTTTCATTTATTTATATATTTATTTTATTTATTTAATTATTCATTTCTTTTTTATTTATTATTTTATTTTTATTTTTTTACGTTGTTTTCTTTATTTTTTCATGTATTTTTTAATTTTTATTTAATTTATTTATTTTTATATATTTTTACATCATATTATTATTTATTTATTTATTTATTTATTTATTTTTATTTTGATTTAGTTATTGAATTTTATTCATTTCCATTTATTTATAAATTTATCTGTTTTATTTATTTCTATTTTTTTATTTATTTATTTACTTATTTTTATTTTTTTTTTGTTTTTTTTTTATAAAAGTATTTATTTTTGTTCATTTTATGTATTTATGTATATATTTATTTTTTTTATTTTTTTATTTTGTTTTTTTATTCATGTACTTTGTTTATATTATTTTTTATTTATTTTTTATTTATATATTGATTTATATTTATTTTTTCATTTATTTATTTTTATTTATTCAGTTACCTTTTATTTATTTATCTATTTATATGTTTATTTATTCATTTTTATTTATTTATTTATTTTTATATATTTATTTATTTTCATTTTTTATTTATCCATTTATATTTATTCTTACTTTTGATTTACTGAAGGATTCTCCGTCCCTGTCATAGCAATGGCAGTAACCGCAGCAGCTTTCTTGGGGCATCTTGACCAGGAATCGGTGTGCCCATCCATTTTGCACAAGTCGTAGAAACCCCTGCTGAAGTCGCGCTTGGTCCCATTTTCTGTAATTCTTTTGTCATATGAATCATGGCTACTACGAAGAATAGTGGGGACAGTGAGTCGCCCTGGAAGATCCCTTTCGTGATGTTAACCTCTCCTAGTCTTATCCTAAAGCTTATAAATACTGTATTCCAGTTGCGCATTGTGCCTTCCTCTGCCCCATATATGTTCAAGGATTCTATCAGCCATGTGTGTTGGTATCATGTCGAAGGCTTTCTTGTATTCGATCCATTTGGTCTATTGTCACGTATTACCCTTTGTGTTCAGATTCCACAGTCCCCGAGGATATTTGTTTGATCGTCTTCTATCACTAAGCTCCTCCCCTTTTATACTATAATCGTCATATTTCATTTGTCAAAGATGGAAGGCGGTCTTTTTAACTATGTCGACATTTTAACATAGCTAAATTATGGTTTCTTGTGCCACATAAATCAGGAAAACATGGAAAATTTAAAATTTTATTGCTATCAAAGAAGTATTTCGGTAGGTGACGTCATATCTATAGTATGACGTCTTCATCCGTTAAGCAAATTTCATTGACAACTAAAGCATTACAATTACAGTTAAGAATGTGCAATTAATAACATTACAATTAAATTTCAATTACACCAAGCCTGTCTTGAATGTACAGCCTTGGTGTAAAGGGGGCGTGGCCTAGGGAGGCAAGAGCTGCCAACTATACTCTGTTTTTTTCCATCTGTCCATCCGCCTGTGGTGTTTGTGCATGGTAACACTGCTTCCTGGGCTTTAAATAATATCCTATTTCGAATATTAACGGTGTAATTTGCATACGGTAAATTATTAAAACAATTTTCAGTTCCAAATGTACACCCAGATATCCTTTTATTTACCTAAAACTTGCACATAGCGTAACTATTTAAAGCCCAGGACTCAGTGTTACCATGCCAAAACACCACAGGCGGATGGACAAATGGAAAAAAACAGAGTATAGTCAATTTCCATCGCTCCATATACAACCACCTTTCCTATAGCTAATTGGGTGCGATGTTATTCCCATCTGTCGTTCTTTGGACATATCTGGTTCTTAGGGCCTGGTCACGTGCCGCAGTTAGCATCCCTTCTGTTTGCTTCTTGAGTTCTCCCTTCTGCAGCCATTGTCATGTTCCATCGCTGGCCAGTTCTTTAGTCTGTCTCATTGCCCTAGTTCTCTGCTCTCGATGTTGGCACAGTCCTCTATGCTTAGTAGCCCTCTCCCTCTGCAATCGCGGACTGGGCATGTATACCGGTACACCACATGCGTCTGCTTCAGGGAGTCTCGTACCTGTGGAGAGGGGTTATTTTTTCTTAATAAGGTCGCGATTCCTCCGATTCTGGTAATATATGATCAAGTCAATTTTTTTGGTGTCGTCGGTCGGGGATACATTTTCGGAAATAATCTTCTGGACGGAGTCCTCTTCTTCACGGTAATTGGAACTCATGAAGGCTGTATATTGCAGCTTGATATTATCCTGGGGGCGTGGTTGCGGGCTCCCACTACCTTACCATTTCTCCAGGGCTGTGCGGACTTCCTTACTGATTAATTTATTTGAATACCCTTTATTCACGAGTACTTGGGAGGCGCGGTCGAGTTCCTGGTGAGTGTCCTGCCAGGTCGAGCAGTGGGAGAGGGTTCTCCTGACGAATGCCCTGACGGTGATGCTTTTGAATATGGCGGGGCACTCTCTGCCACCTTTGAGGCAAAGTCCGAGATTAGTTGTCTTTGTGTAGACGAAAGTACGGAGTCCGTCTTCCGTCTTACTCACAAGGACGTCGAGGAAGGGGAGCCGATCGTCGGTGCTGTATTCAACCGTGTAATTCAGCACACTGCACTGCTGAAATGCTTGACTGAGGGCTTCTACCTCATCCTCGGCGTCGGCTTGAACAAAGATATCGTCGATATAACGGCCATATCTGCGGGGTTTCTGCATCCTGGCGAAGACCCGTTCCTCCACGGTGCCCATGTAAAAGTTAGCGAAGAGGAATCTCCTGATGTTAACCTCTCGATGTTTGGTGTGGTCGTGGTTCTTGATAATCCCCTCCCGGCCTTGGCAGCAGAATCTCTTAGGCGGGCATATCCTACCTACTCAGGCGCCGCTGCAACCGCGGACTGGTATACCACATACCTCTGCTTCAGGGGGTCTCGTACCTGTGGAGAGGGGTTATTTTTCATGATTAGGTCGAGTGTCCTCCGATTTTGGTAAAATATGATTATTATTATTATTGTTCTTTAATTTTCATTTTTATTATTTTAAAATTTAATTTTATTATTTTTGAGATTTTTAAATAAATATTTGCTCATTTTTATTTTTATTTTTATTTTATTTTTATTCATATTATTTAATTGTTATTATTTTTAGAATACTTTTTAATTTTTATTATTATAATTTTATTTGCATATATTATTATTGTATTGTTAGCATTATTGTTATATTTGTTTTTATATTTTTATTTTCAAAATTATTACTACATATTATTTTTTAATTTTTATCTTTTTTTCATTTTATTTATATATTTTTTAATTTCTTAATTTCATTCATTTAATTATATATTATATTTTATTATTTTTATTTTTATAATTTGTTTTTATTTTTGTTATTCTACTATTTTTTAATTTGTTTAATTTTTATTTTTTATTTACATGTTTATAATTTTTTTATTTTCAAAATTATTACTATATTTCATTTTTTATTTTCATTATTTTTATATAAATTCTTAATATTTTTCTTTTGAATTTTTATTACTATTTTATTAATATTTAAATTTTTATTATTTTTATGTTATTAATTTCTTATATTTTTAACATTTATGTTTTTAACTTTTATGTTTATGTTTATTCTTATTTTTATTTTTATATACATTATTTTTATTTTTATAATTTCACTTTTTTATTTTTATTATTTTTATTTCAGTTTTTACCTTTATTATTTATTATTATTATTTTTACTTTAATTTTATTTTTATAATTTCTCTTTTATTTTTATCTTTTATCGATGTAATTTTTAGTTTTATGTTTATTATTATAGTTTAATTTTTTTCATTTTATTTATTTTTTTATTCCAATTTGTTTTATATTTTTTTATTGTCATTAGCATTGTTATTTTTGTTTTTACTAAATTATCATATTTTTTTATTTATTATTATTATTATTCTTGTTTTCCTTATCACCATTTCATTATTTTTACTTTTATTTTTATTTATTTATTTGCGTTTTAATTATTTTCGTCCTGTATTTATTTTTATTTTCATTCATATTCTTATTATTATTATTATCATTATTTTCTATTATTGTCATTACTATTTTAATGTTTTTAATTTTTATTTTTATTTATTTTAATAATTTATATTTTTATTTTTTATATTGTCATTTTTTAAAACTTTCTTTTTATTATTTTTAATTTCATATGTATATCTATATTTTTTATTTTTATAATTATGTTTTTATTTTTATCGCTCTCATTTCCATTTTTATTAATTTTATTATTGTTTTTTTTTACTTTTGAGTTTTCTATTTTTATTTCCTATTGATGTAATTTTAGTTTCATGTTTATTATTATTATTTTATATTTTAATTTTAATTTTTATTTTTATATTTATTAATGTTTTTAGTATTGCTGTTATTTTTATTTTTTTGTATTTATTATTTTTTATTTTCTTTATTCTTGTTTTCCTTATCATTTCATTATTTTATTTTTATTTTTATTAATTTAATTTTTAATTATTTTCGTTTTTTATTTATCTTTATTTTCATTATTCTGATTAATATTAGTTTTATTTCTATTATTTTTGTTTTATATTATTTTTTATTAATGTTATTTTTTTTATTTTTAATTTTTTAATTTATTTATTATATTTATTTACAAAATGATTGTTATTATTTTTTTACATTTATTTTCATTATTACTATTACTTTTATTATTAATATTACTTTATTTCTTTCATATTTTTATTTTTATATTCATAATTTATATTTTGAAATTTTATGATAATCATTTTACTACTTTTATATATATTTTATTTTAATGTTTTATTTTATTTTTTATTATTTATAGAATTACTTTATTTTTTTTTATTTATATTTTTATTACTTGTATATGTAAATTTTATTATTATCATTTTACTAATTTTATTTCTAATATAATATTTTTATAATTTTTATTTTCATTTCTATTTATTTTATATTTTTTATTATTTAAATATTTTCCTTTATTAATGTCATCTTTATTTTACTTATTTTATTTTTATTTTTTTTATTTATTTCATTTGTATTATTTTTTATTATAAATTATTATTTTAATTTGAATTATTATATTTTTATCCTTTTCAAGAAGTTAACCCTCATTGAAACAAGTATATTTAAAGTAATTGCAGCCTCAGCTGCATTAAAATTATGGATGTCTTTTTTCCTAATTATGGTTTTCTCATTGTTACTTAAAGTGATGAGCAACGCACCTAAGGTTGGCATGTCTACAATAGGTAATTATGAAAGTCAATCTTAATTTGATTCAAAGATGTCAGTGGCTGTAGTGAAACATTCGTTGTATAACTCGTAAAGTTTCTCAAGGGTAAAGTGAAGTTCGAAGTCCGGATTCTGACTATTCCTCTTATGCTGAGGTAGATGATGGACTGAAGCAGGAGGGTGAGTCCGTCTTCTTGTGTACTGGCAGTGCATAGAGAAGCTCGATGCCATCCTTTCCAACTCCTCAAAGTTCGATCGTCCCACACTGAACCCTACTGAAGACATCAGAAGGGACGCCAACACGGTCATCAGCACCATGAAGGCGGCAACTAACGCAGTCCACCTTCCGCCCATCCAAGGGGACTTGAGCCTTGGTTATTTCTACCTTACCGTGAAAACCTATAAGGAAGGCAACCCTTTTCCGGCCAATTATTAGCCAGACGCCCACCCCGACTTACGCCCTTGCCAAGCGCTTCAATCATATTTTGACTCCCTACGTCCCGAGCCGCTATAGCCTGAGTTTATTGGTGGAGTGCCTTGGAGAATTTCGCGACTCCCCCGGCACTGGCATCATAGCGTCCCTTGACGTAGAATCCCTCTTCACCAACGTGCCCGTCGACCAGACCATCGACGTTATCTTGGATTTCGTCTACCGGGACCCGTCGATGGCACCAGACAATATCCCAGAAGCCTCTTTGTGATCTTTGCTGGACATCTGTGCAGATGTTCCGCCAGAAAGATGGCGAACAAAGTATACTAATACATATGCCCCGCCCGAGGAAGTCCTTGGTAAGCATATTGGAATGTCTACAATGCGTCTTGCTGTTCTAGTTGTTGTAAAACAAATTTCTTACACGAATGACTCTGTTACCAACATTCCACAGAAAACAATGACTAAAAGTTGTAAACATTAATTGCACTTAATAATAATAATAATAATAATAATAATAATAATAATAATAATAATAATAATAATAATAATAATAATAATAATAATAATAATGAAAGGTGAATAACTAAGAAAATGAATAAGTTATTTTAAGAACACGTTTAAGAACATATTCTTGAGAGCATAACTGATTTAGATGAATAAACCTTAAATTCTCTCTCTCTCTCTCTCTCTCTCTCTCTCTCTCTCTCTCTCTCTCTCTCTCTCTCTCTCTCTCTCTCCAAGCCTAAAGGAACTAGTTGTGTCTAACAAGTCTCCTTAATTTAAAGCGAAATTTAATGTCTCATTCAGCCTCAGATAATCTGAGAGAGAGAGAGAGAGAGAGAGAGAGAGAGAGCTTTAATTATGGCCCCAAGATCACAAGGTGAGATTTAAGCCTTTATTTTCGTGAAGCGCCAGGAGAGAAGGAAAGAAAGGAAAAAGCATCCTATTATGGTTCTGAAGGTGTTGGTTGGTGATTTTCCGTTAGTTAATTAAGGCGTTTCTTCTCTCTCTCTCTCTCTCTCTCTCTCTCTCTCTCTCTCTCATTATTCCACATTTTTTATCCCAGATTTTGCATACTACTTCTTTCAGTCCCTATATATATACCATATATATATATATATATATATATATATATATATATATATATATATATATATATAATCATGTGCATCACTTTTATATTTTTGCATTTTTACACATCAATTGACTCGTTACTAATCAGTCCGTACACCTCTACGTATTTTTCATTCATCCAATAAAACCCTTTGTCATCGTTCAGTTTACACACTCACTTCCTCCATATTACCCTTCCATTCATAACCACATGACAGTAGTAATTCATTCATAACCACATGATAGTAGTAATTCACGTTCCACTCATTCGTAAACAAACCTCTTCTTACATTTGTATTATGCCTTCATATGGGCCAACGCTCCTAATGGAAACAATCCGAATATACGATTTGTGGATGGCTTCAGTTAGATTCATTCATTAAATGGCTTGCTGGATGCTAGTAAGACAGTGGGGTTGTGGGCGGTTTGTAAGACAGTGGGGTTGTAGATATTTTGTAAGACAGCGGGGTTATAGATGTATTGTAGACAGTGGGTCTTAGAAGTTGCGTCATTGAATTTCGTAAGAATATATTTCATCTCTCTCTCTCTCTCTCTCTCTCTCTCTCTCTCTCTCTCTCTCTCTCTCTCTCTCTCTCTCATTATTCCACATTTTCACCCCAGATTTTGCTACTATTTCCCCTCTCTCCTCTCTTCTCTCTCTCTCTCTCTCTCTCTCTCTCTCTCTCTCTCTCTCTCTCTCTGTTATTCCACATTTTTCATCATAGATTTTGCCTACTAATTTTTCCTCTCTCTCTCTCTCTCTCTGTTATTCGACATTTTTCATCCTAGATTTCGTCTACTACTTTTTCCTCTCTCTCTCTCTCTCTCTCTCTCTCTCTCTTTCGCATTATTCCATAATTTTCAACCCAGATTTTGCCTACTACTTTGTCCTCTCTCTCTCTCTCTCTCTCTCTCTCTCTCTCTCTCTGCTCTCTCTCTCTCTCTCTTTCGCATTATTCCATAACTTTTCACCCAGATTTTGCCTACTACTTGTCCTCTCTCTCTCTCTCTCTCTCTCTCTCTCTCTCTCTCTCTCTCTCTCTCTCTCTTTCGCATTATTCCATTAATTTTCAACCCAGGATTTTGCCTACTAACTTTGTCCTCTCTCTCTCTCTCTCTCTCTCTCCTCTCTCTCTCTCTCTCTCTACTCCTCTCTCTCTCCTCTTCGCATTATTCCATAATTTTCAACCCAGATTTTTGCCTACTACTTTGTCCTCTCTCTCCTCTCTATCTCTCTCTCTCATCTCTCTCTCTCTCTTTCGCATATTCCATAATTTTCAACCCAGGATTTTGCCTACTCACTTTGTCCTCCTCTCTCTTTCTCTCTCTCTCTCTCTCTCTCTCTCTCTCTCTCTCTCTCTCTCTCTCTTTCGCATTATTCCATAATTTTTCAACCCAGATTTTGCCTACTACTTTGTCCTCTCTCTCTTCTCTCTCTCTCTCTCTCTTTCGCATTATTCCATAATTTCAACCCAGATTTTGCTACTACTTTGTTTCCTCTCTCTCTCTCTCTCTCTCTCTCTCAATCTCTCTCTCTCTCTCTCTCTCTCTCTCTCTCTCTTTTTCGCATTATTCCATAATTTTCAACCCAGATTTTTGCCTACTACTTTGTCCTCTCTCTCTCTCTCTCTCTCTCTCTCTCTCTCTCTCTCTCTCTCTCTCTCTTTCGCATTATTCCATAATTTTCAAACCCAGATTTTGCCTACTACTTTGTCCTCTCTCTCTCTCTTCTCTCTCACTCTCTCTCTCTCTCTCTCTCTCATTATTCCACATTTTCACCCCAGATTTTGCCTACTATTTCCCTTCCTCTCTCTCTCTCTCTCTGTTATTCGACATTTTTCATCCTAGATTTCGTCTACTACTTTTCTCTCTCTCTCTCTCTCTCTCTCTCTCTCTCTCTCTCTCTCTCTCTCTGGACCGCACGAGGAGAACCCGGGGGGGTTTTACCGTATGAATTGAAGGATGCTCCGAAAAAGTTTTGGGTTTTTTTTGGAAATTAAGGGAAAATTCTAGGATTGAGGAAAGGTATACAGGTGGCGTTTTGGGTACAGGAGGCTGCAAGGGGAGGTGAAAGAGGGGGAGGAGGATGAAGGGCACCCGGAGGGGAATGGGGAGGTGAGGGGAAGAGGAGGAGGAGAAAGGGGAGGTGAGGGGAGTGGGAAGGAGGGGAGTGAATGGAGGAAGGGAGGGGAAAGAGGAGGAGGAGGAGGAGGAGAAAGGGGAAGGAGGGGAGTGGAAGGGAAAGGAAAGGGGGAGGTCAGGTGAAGGGGCGGAGGAGGAGAGTAGAAGGGAAAGGGGGGTAAGGGGGAGAAGGGGGAGATGAGGGGAAGGGATAAGAAGGTAGGTAAAATTTAAGATTGGAGAGAGAGAGAAAGGGGGGGGGGGAGGAACCTGGAAGGAAAAAGGTGAAGGGGTGAAATTTGGGCGACCAAAATGCCGAGGGATGAGAAGGGGTGAGGGGTAGGTGGAGGGGTTAGAATTTCGAGACACAGAAACGGTTGATAAAAGGTTAAAGGGGAAAGGGGGAAGGGGAGGGGGAAGCCTTAAAGGTTGACAATTGTCGCGGAGAAAGGAAGAGAAAGAAAGAGAAAGCCAGGGAAAGAAAGCACCAGGAAGAGCATAGAAGTAAAAGAGTAACAACGCATGGGGCGGTTAAGCTAAGAGGAGAAGAGAGAGAGAGAAACGAGAGAGAAGAGATTTTGGTGGTGGTGGTGGATGGGAGGATGGAGGGAGGGGGGGAGGGAGGATCCAGCCTCAATCGGCAGTGCAGCCACCAGCAGCAGCAGCAGCAGCAGCATCAGTTCAGTCGTGTGGGTGACGCCGCCGAGAGAAGTACGAGAGGGCTTTCGACGACACGGCCTTCGAAACTTGAGCACAGTAAAACGACAAAAGATTATCATAATCGTAATGACAGACGAAACAGAGAGATGAGCGAATCGTTAAAACTCTCCGTATACCGAAGAGTGTTTGACGCGCGCGAGAGAGGCAACAGCCCGCTTCATTCCCTCCCAGTTTCAAAATAATGTTAGATAATGGCATGGTTGCTTTCCATAAAGTTTATAGGATAATTCGATGTCCTCCTGGTGTAAGATTATATGTTTTTTTTTATTAATGATCTAATTATCTTTTCTTTCACTCATCCGAGTGCAGGATTGACTCTTCCCACAAACTTTTTTTTTTTTTTTTATAAAGCTCTGTATATATTTTTTTGTCTCCTGGTGCCTTACTGGATTTCCTGGAAACAATAGCAGTTCTCAAGTTTATATCCGTCACAATCGGTTATTGTTATTCTCCTTTTTTTTTTTTTCCCTTTTGTTTTTTGTGACCTGCCTCGCGTCGAGTCGTGGAGAGGATGTGATTATTCCTAAGAAGATACTCCGAAAATCTCGTGTGCCTGGAACGGCTGATTTTGGAGGTTCCAGTTGTCAGGATATCAGGAGTTCCAGTTTTTTGGGGGGGCTCTCGGAGGTTGCCAGAGTTCCAGGTTTTCAGGCGAGAGTTTTACGAAAATGTTGGCCCAACTTTGAGTTGCTGGACTGAAGTTCTGCTGTGTTCCAGTTTAGCATGAGAGATAGTTCCAGAAAGGGTTACTAAACGTCTAGTTTTCCAGATTACAGTGTTCGGGAGTTCCAGTTTTCCAGAAGGAAATGTTTCAGAAAAGTTGAAAAACTTTGAGTCGCCGGACCAAGGTTCTCTAGTGTTCTAGTTTTCCATAAAAAAAAGTTTCAGCAAGGTATGGCAAACCACAATCTCTAGACTTAAGTGTTCCAGAGTTCCAGTTTTCCAGAAGGAAGTGTTTCAGAAAAGTTTAAAAACTTTGAGTTGCCAGACCAAGGTTCTCTAGTGTTCAAGCTTTCTATGGAAAAAAATAGTTTCAGCAAGGCATGGCAAACCACATTCTCCAGACTTAAGTATTCCAGGGTTCCAGTTTTCCAGAAGGAGTGTTTTAGAAAAGCTGACTAAACTTTGAGTTGCCTGACTTAAGTTCTCTGGTTTTCTAGTTCTCCATAAAAAATAGTTCTAGAAAGGCTTGCCAAACAAATGTTCCCCAGACTAAAGTGTTCCAGAGTTCCAGTTTTCCAGGAGAACGTGTTCCCAAATAGTTGATCAAGCTTTGTTTCCAAGCTTAAGTACTCTATATGTTCCAGTTTTCCGTGAAAAACAAAAAAAAAGTTCCAAAAGGCTTCGTTAAACGTCAAGTGTTTGCCTGACTAAAGTGTTCTAGAGTTCCAGCTTTCCAGAAGAAAGTGTTCCAAAAAACTGACCAAACTAAAGTTCTCGAGTTGTCCCATTTTCCATAACAAAAATATAAAAAAATAGTTTCAAAGTTCAACTATTCCTTTAAAAAATTTCCGATATCAAGTGTTCCAGTCAAGTTTTCCAGCGTTCAAATACTCCAGGTAAAGGACTCAGACGCCCCCAAATCAGCGTTCCAGGCAGAACGCTATTCGCCTATCACAACCAGTGTTCCAGGAAAAAAAAAATCTCAGATCTCGAGTGTTCCAGTAACTTAAAAGTGTTCCAGGTTGCAAGCGGTCAACACAAACAAGTGCTCGTGACATGAAAGTTTCCAGATTCAGAAGTGTTATACGATTGAAGCTTTCCAGAGCAGCTTAATTCCACGCAAGGAGGCGGGTTATTGTCGCCATAGATTCTGTGATGGAGGCTGTGGGAGGTTGGGGGGGGGGGGGGGGGAATAGAACTACAAGAATTAAGGAAGGGTAGGGTAGGGGGGACAGGAGGAGGAGGAGATAAAGGTCATCCTCCATGGTCAGAAGGGGGAATTGACTTACGCCCCTTTGAATAGGAGAGGGCCCAGTGCATCTCCTTCAGTATCCCGGACTCTTCATAAGTGTTTGAAACTGCTTTGATGAAACGCGTTTCGATTCCTTGTCAGCTAATGGAGCATAAGTTGATTAGACAGTCATTATTTACTGAGGTGCGATTGTGAGGCCATAACTTTTCTGTGTTATTCATTTTCTTGTATATTGTTTTGTTGACGTCAGCTTTTAGTAACAAAGAGAAATACCTTACCGGAAACAACGGCTGTAATATTTTTATGAGTTTATTTATCTTAGGTTATTTACTTTACCTTTTCAAGTTATTTTAATGTAAATGCCCCGTGGCTAGTTTTTTTTTTATTCATTTCCACATGTGTAATGGAGTTCCCCGTTCACTCTTCCCCGGGGCGTAATATATTCCCCACACGCAGTTTTTAATTTACAGCAGGAAATGTGCAGTCTCCCTCTAGTCTCTGTAAGCTTTTTCAAAGTCTAATAATTTTCAGTCGTGAAATATAAATGAACTTAAATGAACTTCAAGGAATTTAAGCCTAAGAGCATCTTATCTATCTTACGGTTGGTTTTCCATATGTTTTCGTCAGTTTTTTTTAAAGATATTTTCAATAGCATCTCCATCTTTCAGTCGCCGGATGCGACAGGACTTTTTTTATTCATTTCTGGGAGGTATGAAGTATCAATCGATTAGAGACAAATATCAGTGAATCAAAAAGACCCTTTGAATATTTCAGTTGACTTTTTGTTCGCAGAGTGAAATATCTGTTAATGCAGTCATTATTCTTCACGCAGGACCTTATAACCATCGTGTGCCTA
>NC_087220.1:62075597-62083097 GCF_015104395.2 Macrobrachium nipponense
AGTGTGTGAGAATTAGGTATTAGTTTTCCTTCGAATGGTGAAGTTTACGAGAAATACGAAGGTTTCAGCCTTTTAATATTGAAATATGTGATGATTAAGTATTATTTTGTTGAAATATGTGTGAATTAGGATGGGTTTTGTCATTCAAGTGTGCGAGAAGTTCGTCTTCCTTTTTCTCCATTTAGGAATTAATAAATCACTTCGCCAGCAACCTTAGGTTCAAGTAGGAAAGGAAAAATATTTAGCCCCAAATTGAATTTACACCTCACTCCAAAAGGAAGAATGTGGGAGGGTGGGGTGGGGTTGGAGGGTGTGTAGGAGCCTTTTAGTCACTTGTGGGGGTGTGGGAAGAAGGGGGGGGGGGCGTGGGGCTTGTAGGAGGCTATTGAAAGCTGTTTTCGACCAGGGCGAAAATTAGGATTAGGGATAGAAAAAAATATTCACCATGGCATCCCAAGCCTCCCCTCATTCGAAAGAAGGTCTCTCTCTCTCTCACTCTCTCTCTCTCTCTCTCTCTCTGTAATATATATATATATCATATATAGATATATATATATATATATATATATATATATATATATATATATATAATTTATATATATATATATGTCTGTGTCACCCTGTTTATTTCCGCGTTATGAAATCATGAGAGGGGGAGGAACCAAACCCCTTGACGTTTCTTCCGAATAGCCCCCGAATTCTAAGATGATTGCGAGGCTGCCTTCACAAAACACGAGAGCTCGGCCATTCAGGTCTTAGGGTCGTGGATATTAACCCCATTTCGATGAGAGTTAATCTAAAGCAAAAATAAATAATAAATAAATAAAAAATAAAAAAAAATAAAATTAAAATATATATTCTTCAAAAATTGGATGCTGGGTTTTATACGTGTGAGGATGTCAAGTTGTCAGTCATACTTATAAGTCTAATTATATCCTTCATATTGGGAGGTGGTCTGGC
This sequence comes from Macrobrachium nipponense, assembly GCF_015104395.2. Lineage (NCBI taxonomy): Eukaryota > Metazoa > Arthropoda > Malacostraca > Decapoda > Palaemonidae > Macrobrachium > Macrobrachium nipponense. The sequence goes on from NC_087220.1 coordinate 62,076,558, forward strand.
TGACGCTGTCAGTGAAAGGGTTCTATTGAAGTACGCCTTATGAATATTTTTTTTTTTTACCATTCAAATTTTATTCAGTTGTTGATATTTACGTGTATGTTTACATACACCGAGTTGATAAGACGTCACTGAAGTCCTGATTTCTCAATCTGCGCGCTGGTTCGAATCCACGAAAGGTCGAAATTAATGTCAGCTAGAATATTCCCCTTCGGTTAACGTACATGAAAATATATAAATTTTTAAGCAGAGCGAATTGGATATTAAAGGACATTTGTAGCTTAATGCATGTACCTACGTATATGAATCTTGGTGATGTGTTAAAAACATATATATATATATATATATATATATATATATATATATATATATATATATATATATATATACCTATTTATTCCATTCCAGAATATTACAGATGGTATTCTTAAAATGTGTATTGGGTTAAAATATACATAAAATGTTTGTTTAAAATTTAACCTCAGCTGATTGAAGTAACATACACATAGATTTATTTGTAAATAGCCATTAAAAGGCTATGTGTGTTTGTGTGTGTACATACATACATACATATACACACACACACACATATATATATATATATATATATATAGATATATATATATATATGTATATATCTATCTATAATATATTAATATATATATATATATATATATATATATATTATAGAAATAAAGATAAATGCCACGAAGGAAAAATAAACGAAGGAGTCTGCGAGATCTTCGGCTGAAAAGCCCTTTACTGAAGCAGCTACTGACAAAATACGAGAAAAGACAATACAAGAAGGTTCGTATAACTGACAGATAGGGATTATAAAAGGATTAGTGCCTAGATCCGACACACCTGGAAGATAAGCAAACCTTCCCAAACAAGCATAAACAAAGGGTGCAATTAAAGGTTTAAGACAATCATCTCAGATACAATCTCCAGACAATTAAAGGATTATAGGTGACAGCTATACGGAACCTGGTAAACAAAACCATATTCACAAAAAATGACAGACATACATTACAATAATTTTTTTTTTTTTTTTTTTTTTAATAACTCTAAGGCAACTGATTTTTATTTAAGTCAGTAATATTTATATATTTGAGGTCATTCTTAAACATGTTACAGATAAAGGGTCTAAATGAAAAAGGCCACGACTAAACATTGAAATTACAATGAAAAGTTAAGTTGTATTAAAGCAGATTCTAATACAACTTACTTTTCATTGTAATTTCAATGTTAGTCGTGGCCTTTTTCATTTAGACCCTTGTATCTGTAACATGTTAAGAATGACCTCAAATATATAATTACTGACTTAAATAAAAATCAGTTGCCTTAGAGTTATTAAAAAAAAAAAAAAAAAAATTATTGTAATGTATGTCTGTCATTTTTTGTGAATATGGTTTTGTTTACCAGGTTCCGTATAGCTGTCACCTATAATCCTTTAATTGTCTGGAGATTGTATCTGAGATGATTGTCTTAAACCTTTAATTGCACCCTTTGTTTATGCTTGTTTGGGAAGGTTTCTTATCTTCCAGGTGTGTCGGATTCTAGGCACTAATCCCTTTTATAATCCCTATCTGTCAGTTATACGAACCTTCTTGTATTGTCTTTTCTCGTATTTTTGTCAGTAGCTGCTTCAGTAAAGGGCTTTTCAGCGAAAGATCTCGCAGACTCCTTCGTTTATTTTTCCTTCGTGGCATTTATCTTTATTTATGGATTTATCACGTTCCTAACTTTCGTGATTCTGTTATACATATATATATATATATATATATATATATATATATATATATATATATATATATATATATATATATATATTTAATGTATGTATACATATATATATATATATATATATATATATATATATGTGTGTGTGTGTGTGTGTGTGTGTGTGTGTGACTGGTAAAAATGTCCTGTTATAACAGAATTTCATCTAATAATCGTAGCCCATGAAAACTACCTGAAGAGAGAGACAGGCAGTCTCTGAAATATATAATACTTTCTATCTATATATATATATATCTATATATATATATATATACATACAAATAATAAATAAGCGAATACCACAGGGAAAATGATAGTCAGAAATCTGACTATCATTTTCCTGTGGTGTTCGCTTATTTAATGAAATCACGTGCATCTACTGTGATTTATATATATATATATATATATATATATATATATATATATATATATATATATATATATATATATATATATATATATATATATATATATATATATATTATAATGAAGACATTATTCACACATCAAACGACGAGAGTTCGTCTCCACCACCTCACTTATCTCGAAGGAAAATTACGCTGCCAGGCATTTTATACCTGCCACCCATCGATCACATTTTGACGTGCTGTCGAGGAGGGATGGGGGGGTAAGTGGGGCGGGGGAGCTTTTAACCATCTCTCCCTTCCCTCCCTTTCCCCCCTCCTCCCTCCCTCGATCACCTTATCAGCAGTTTTTTTTTTTTTTTTTTTGGGGGGGGGGGCGGTGGTGTCGCCGTCTTTTTTTTTTTTTTTTTTTTTTTTTTCTCTCGAAAAAGGGGACCTGGTTCTCTCAAGTTTTTAATTTTTTTTTTATTTTTTTTTCTTGAGGTTTTAGGGGTGGGGGGGGTGGGGGGGGGGGGGGGGCAATTGGGCAAGGGGGAGGGGCGTTGACATAGAAGACGCCATTCCATCATATTGGAAATATTGGGTCGAATTTCCTCTTTGGGAGGTGTGATGGGCGTATGTGTGTTTGTTTGTTTGTGTGTTTGCTTGTTTGTGTGTGTGTGCGTGCATTGGAGAGATATATGTTTGTTACTTCCTTAAGTTCATTTATAAAAATAACATATTTCTCATGTTATTCCCTTTATTATGTAGCAGATTACCATGATTGACGTTGCAAGACGCAATAATAATAATAATGAATAATAATAATAATAATAATAATAATAATAAAGAAATTTGTCCATATTCACGTGGACGGACCGATCTCTTGACACTTGCTATTTATTTATTTATTGATTTATTACTTTTATTTAGTTATTTATTTATTTATATATATACTTACTTTGCCTACCTTATCTTTCCGGGGCCTGATTAGAACAACAAAAATATAGGGCGTTAAGTGATGCTTATGTCTCCTTAGAACCTGTCTTAAAAATTATTATTATTATTATTATTATTATTATTATTAATTATTATTATTATTATTATTATTATTATTATTATTATTATTAACCTTCTCTTTGAAAATAATCCTATACAGTGTAAAGTCCCTTTGATGTCAAAGTTGTCTAATGCAAAGAGCACTTGATTGTCAGTTTTTTTCCGTCATCAGTAGTACTTGTAAACTCCAGTGGGGCAGTTTTTTCTGTCGTTAGGAGGTGCTTCTAATAGATGAGTAGATCTCTCTCTCTCTCTCTCTCTCTCTCTCTCTCTCTCTCTTTATTTTTATTTATTTATTTATTTTTTTTAAGTACTCCTCGAGTCGTGATAGGTAATTTTTTCTTTTTTTGTGGAAAGTTCTTAAACGTGTTAGGGATCAGTTTTGTATAATGAGAGAGGTTTTATTTATAATTTTTTTTTTTCAATTTTTTTTCATTACTTCATTATAGAGACAAATTTTTAAGGTAGTCATCCAAGTGATATTTTGTATCTCTTGATTGATTAAAGGATTTTTTTTTTAAATGTAAAGAGTGCGTTTTGGATAGTTTTTATTTTATTTTAACGTAAATATGGAAAAATAACCTTGCTGATGATTTTAACATTAGGCTGTTTAAATCCTGTTATATCTTGGTTTATATCAAGAACAGTGTTTGTTAAGATTTGCTAGATTTTAGTTTTATACTTCAATACGAAAATGAAAATAAAAAAAATATAAAAAACTGAGTACGAAAATATTACTACTGCACAGATAAAAACAGCAAGATTTTAATCTTAAGCTGTAATACAAAAATGAAAAAATAAATCAAAACCTGAGTACGAAAAGGCTACTACTACTGCACAGGAAAAAAAAAAACACAGATATCCATACTAAAACTGTAATGGAAAAAAAAAACAAAAAAAAAAAACATGACACTGAAGGGGAAAACCTGCACAGTAATATGCACCCATAATGAAGAATTACAGCAGAAAAAAACGTTCCTAAAATAATCTACGCCCATGCTGTAACTGTAGTCGAAAATATGAGATAAATTAACATAGAAACGAATAAAAACACATGCACATAAAAAGCCCATCCACAATAAAAAAAAAATATAAAAAGTAAAAATATATATATATATATATATATATATATTATATATATATATATAATATATATACATATATATATATATATATATATATATATATATATATTATACACAAAATAACAGTAGACGAAAAAGATGCATGTCAAAACCCACCCTTCATAAAAAAAAACTACACTTGAAACTTCACCCTTATTGGAAAATAAAATAAATATTCATACAAAATAGCAGTAGACTAAAAAACGGAGATGCTCGTAAAACCCACCCACAAAAAAAAAAATAAAATAAAAACTCACCAGTATAAATATTCAAAATAGAAAGAAAAATAATGTACACGTAAATACCCACCCCATCAAAACAACTACACTAAAAACTCAAATTATGAAAAATTTCAAAAAAAAAAAATTCAGACAAATAGCAATAGATGAAATAAAATTATGTAAAAACCAACATTTCATAAAACACTACACTGAGAACTCACCTATACAAAAAAAAATATGTATACAGAAGATCAATAGACTAAAAAATACAATAAAAATATTTAGAAATATATATACAAAAGATCACTAGAATAATGAAAAAACAATAAAAAGATTAAAAAATATATAGAAAAAAGATCACTAGACTAAAGAAAAAACAATAAAAAAAATTAAAAATATATAGAAAAAATATCACTTGATTAAAAAAAACCATGCACGTTAAAACCCACCTACATTGAAAAAAAAAATACACACATTAAAAACTCCGCTGAAAAAAAAAGCTAATCTCCAGATAAGCACCTTGGAACTAAAACACTAAAACGTCCCATTTTGAGATCTCATCTAATCCCTCCGAGTGCAGTCCTGGAATGAGGGCCTGTGTCTATTATAATAAACGATAACGGTGTAATTAGCTTTTGAGAAGACTTTAGCTTTCAGAACAAGGCTGGGCTAATCTACAGTTATTATGGCTCTCTCTCTCTCTCTCTCTCTCTCTCTCTCTCTCTCTCTCTCTCTCTCTCTCTCTCTCTGTTTCCAAGTGCTTGCCTGAAATTATAGGAGATATCTTTGAGACATCTAATCCTTGTAACTCTCTCTCTCTCTCTCTCTCTCTCTCTCTCTCTCTCTCTCTCTCTCTCACACACACACAGTGCTCTCCTGAAATTATAGATATCTTTGAGTCATCTAATCCTTGTAACTCTCTCTCTCTCTCTCTCTCTCTCTCTCTCTCTCTGAAGAATACAAAGGCAAAAACGGAGTAACATATTATTTTGGGTATTCATTTTAGAGGGATAGCTGATTGACAGGAATTTTATTACTTTATTTGTTGTAAGACTGACGAAATAAAAAAAGAAAATAAGCTTGAATATATTTAATCCTTTCTTTTTGTATATAATAAATCTAAATGTATATGAGTGTGTACGTGTGTGTGTGTGTATTAGCACGATTAAGTAATGTATGAATGATATAGTGTTGGTACAATATGTATTGTTATTGGAACTGATGCAAAACGATGGTCAGGAATATCATAACCTATCAACCTGTTTAAAGTTATAATTGTTGGTAATATGTAAAGTTTAGGTCGTCTCTCTCTCTCTCTCTCTCTCTCTCTCTCTCTCTCTCTCTCTCTCTCTCTCTCTCTCTCAGTGATTTCCTGGAATTATAGCAGACATCTGTGCAAAGCATCTATTTCTCTCTCTCTCTCTCTCTCTCTCTCTCTCTCTCTCTATATATATATATATATATATATATATATATATATATATATTTATATAAATATATATATGTATTTATAGTGTATATATATATATATATATATATATATATATATATATATATATCTATATCTAAATATATATATATATATATATATATATATATATATATATATATATATATATATATATATTACGTAGTAAACATAAAATATTATTTCCTCGTAAGTGCGTTGTACCTGATTACCGTCAATTTTAAAGTCATGAATCATTTAGGTACGTTCTCCGGCCTTATTGTGACACATTGCGACTCATAGCCATCTAAATCATACCTCAGCGTCCCCTGTAAGATTTTCGCTTACTCGGGGAGTAAGCCTACAAATTACATACTTTGTTGATGTTGTTGTTGGTGGGGTGGGTGGGGTAGGAAAGGTCTTCATGGAAGATCCTAAAAAGGCCTGATAAATATGTTTTAGGATAGGATATTTATGATTTATTTATTAGAATGACAATGTAAAAAAAGAAAAAATAAATAATGTGCACGTTAAACAGTACAGAACAATTATTTCTAATGAAATGT
>NC_087220.1:62088097-62095597 GCF_015104395.2 Macrobrachium nipponense
GTTTAGGGGGGCGTGGGTTTTGGGGTTAGGTGGAAAGTTTTACGGAAGTAGATTGGGAGGTTAAACCTCTTCACATTGATAATCGAAGCATACCTTCGTCAATGAGAGGTCAACATATTAATATTGAAAGCATATGTTGATTTTACAAGTGACATTGATGCCCGAGGCCTGTGAAGTATAAGTTAGTTATGAGGAGTCATCATACCGACAGATATTAGATAAAGAATAAGATAATAATGTTGGTACTAAGAGAAAATATCAGTCAATAAGTAGATGGTTAGAACACGCAGAAAGTACATAGAAAGACAATATTCAAGATCGGCAAATCTTAGGAATAAGTTTGTGAAATCATGTGGAGACGACATTACATCATATTAGAAGCCGGAGATTACATGTGTATATATATATTTAATATATGTATGTATATATTTCATAATTGATGAAACCAGTCCCCCTACTAGTTGGTTTACAAGACATCAAGTCACGTGACCAGCTGAAATAAGGACGTCCAATATTAATAGCAATATTAATATGATTGATAGAAGAACACTACTGACATTCCTCACAGTCGAAAGACTTTGAGTAGCTAATCCAATCAGCCCCGGATGGCTGCAATTAGCTAAGTCTCCCCTTCCACCCCTACCCCTCCCCCGTGGTTGAAATGAGATTAGCCAATCATTAGCAAACTTTCGCGGTTGAGGGGGTGTGAGTTTGGGGGGGGGGGGGGGGGGTGCGCGAGTGAGGCTGACACCAGAGAATCTGAAGTAGGAGTTGGTTGTGATATTTGTAATATGTTGGGGATAAATACACACACACACACATACATATATATATATATTGTTTTATTGATTAGTATATATATATATATATATATATATATATATATATATATATATATATATATATGTATATTGTTTTTATTAATTTTTGTGTTATTCTGTTGACGTTATTTGGACGAGTTACGGTAATTAGCATTGATTAGCTGGAAATTTTGATAGTCAATTGAACTGATGGCATGTATGGCCAGTATTATTTGGGTATCGTGTATGTGTGTGCATATATATATATATATATATATATATATATATATATATATATATATATGTATATATATTGCGAAATTGAATCTTATTAATCATGTGCATTTTTATTTCGGTGTCATTTATTCGATGAATGGTGTGTAGAATATTAGTAGTTTTAACTACATAATCACCAGCGCCTTTTGTCTTTGACGTTATTTATGGGTCAGCGGTTTCATATTTTATCTGGGACGCCAGTTTTCGAAGGGCGAGGAACAGTAGCCGACTCTTCCCCCTCCCCTCCCCCACCTCCCCTCCCCTTCGTCTTACCACCTCCCCCCCCTTTTTCCCTTCCTCCTCTTCCCTCCCCTTCCTATTCTTTCCTGTCCACCCCTCCGTACCCCCTCCCGCGCCCCTTCCTGTTCCCCTCCCTTCCCCCTCTCCCCTTCCTAACATGCCCTCCCCTCCCCTCTTCCCGTACCCATTCCTCTCATCTTTCCACTCCCCTCTCCCCTACCCATTCCCTTCATCCTCCCCTCCCCTCTCCTCCCTTCCTTTCTCTTCCCCTCCCCTCTCCTCTTCCCCTATCCATTCCCCTCATCCTCCCCTTCCCTTCATGTTCCCTCTCCCCTTCCCAACTTACCCTACCCTCCTCCTTCCCCTCACCCCACCCTCCATGCCGATTTCCCCGTCAGCAAACTTGGAGAAAAGGGAAGTAGAAGAACAGTCAGCAGAACAAATTCCCAGTAAGTTATTTGCGATGAAGACGGATTCTTCCGTCAGAAGGAGGAGGAGGAGGAAGAGGAGGAGGAGGAGGAAAAAAAGAATGATTTCTTACAGAGCTTCCCGCCTCTCCTCTACCTCCTACCTCCCACCCTCTCCCAAATCAAGTAGTCTTTAGGCTGGCGAAGACAGCTCACACAGCAGACTGTGGGGCGTCTTTATGTCGCTCAGACTCTCTCTCTCTCTCTCTCTCTCTCTCTCTCTCTCTCTCTCTCTGTAGAGTGAGTGGCCAAGGCTTAACTGGTCCATGATTCTGATGGTGTTTGAATGTAGCAGCATTTCTGTTTTCTGGAAGAGAGAGAGAGAGAGAGGATATTAATGTGACTACGGCTTAGCTGTCCCTTGTGTTCTTGTGAATTGGGTTTATTATTTCCGAGAGAGAGAGAGAGAGAGAGAGAGAGAGAGAGAGAGAGAGAGAGAGAATTAGGTTAGTGTCCGCTACTCGACTGGACTGTGTTTCCGAGCGTGTTAATCCGTTAATGTATGAAGAGAGAGAGAGAGAGAGAGAGAGAGAGAGAGAGAGAGAGAGAGAGAGAGGATGTATAGTAGATGCTGTTAGAAACATAAGGTCGTTCTTGGGGAATATCTTCGAACGATTTTCCTATTCTCATCAGGATGCTGTTGTCCCAGGGAGTTCCTAAATTAGGCTGTGGGCCTGGGTGTGAGAGGGGAAGGGGAGGGGGGGGGTGTCCGGTGGGTAGGTGAGTGGGTATGGGGAGTGATAAAGGGGAGGTGGAGAGTTTTTTTTTTAATCCCTGTTATGGCCTTTCGTCTGTAGTTTGAAATATATAATTATCGAAATTATATATATATATATATATATATATATATATATATAGATATATATATAATATATAGCATAGTATAGATATCTATAATATATAATACATACATATGTGTGTGTGTGTATGTGTGTATGTATACGTTCCCTTTCATGTAACTACTTTGCCTTCATAAGATGGTTAAACATCACCTTGTCATCTTCGGATTTGGGCATCAAAATGGCATAAGGTTGTCACTCCTGTAACTAATTGTGAACTCTTTCGATGACATATACACACATAAATGCGCAATGTATATTTTTGGTCATATAGTATGCATTTTTATTACTGATCGCCCTTTCATTCATTATACGCAAAATATACATACATAACATATTCATGCTCTATTATTACTGATTACCTTTTCTTTAATAATACACAAATATACGTACAGAACATACTCATGTCCTATTATTACTGTTACTGATTACCTTTTCATTCATTATATGCAAATATACATACATAACATACTCATGTCCTATTATTATCGAATACCTTTTCATTCAATATACGCAAATATACATATAGAACATACTCATACGCTATTACTGATCACCTTTCCATTACCTTTTCATTCAGTATATGCAAATATACATACAGCACATACTCATGCCCCTATTTACTACTAATCATTTTTTTCCTTCATTATACGCAAATATACCCAACATAAGATACTCTCACGTGCATTGACGTGAACTCCAGAAGGAAAGAAATTTTTTGCAGATCTCAAATCTCTTTCGAGGCGTGAATATATTTCCGATTGGAGGTTTGACCTCTGCCTCCTCTCTGACGGTCGGGGAAATTAACCAGATGGAATGTTTGAGAGAGAGAGAGAGATGAAGGCTTCAAAGAAAGAACGATCACTGATCGATTATTTTATGGCTCTCTCTCTCTCTCTCTCTCTCTCTCTCTCTCTCTCTCTCTCTCCTACAATAAAACAATATCTCAGTCACTCATTCTCCTGAATGGTACAGCCTCTCTCTCTCTCTCTCTCTCTCTCTCTCTCTCTCTCTCTCTCTCTCAATTTTCATACCAATATACATATATTCGTACCGAGAGAGAGAGAGAGAGAGAGAGAGAGAGAGACCTTACAGACCTTACATCTTGTTCGGGTTGCCCCAGGTCCCTCAGTGTGAGGCACCTCTAATGTCTACCAGAGAGTTGCTAGTACATCTTCCGGTATATTTTGCATCTTCCAATCTTGGATGGTCTGGGATGCAGCTTAGATATTTGTCGAGCTTATTCTTAAACACATCTACGCTCACTCCTGTTATATTCCTCAGATGAGCTGGCAACGCATTGAATAGATGCTGCATTATGGATGCTGGTGCGTAGTGGATTAATGTCCTGTGTGCTTTCCTTATTCTTCCTGGTATAGTTTTGGGCACTATTAATCTACCTCTGCTTGTTCTTTCTGATATTGTTAGTTCCATGATATTTTCTGCTATTCCTTCTATCTGTTTCCATGCCTGAATTATCATGTAGCGTTCTCTTCTCCTTTTTAGACTATATAATTTTAAGGATTGTAGTCTTTCCCAGTAGTCAAGGTCCTTAACTTCTTCTATTCTAGCTGTAAAGGACCTTTGTACACTCTCTATTTGTGCAATATCCTTTTGATAGTGTGGGTACCATATCATATTGCAATATTCAAGTGGACTACGAACATATGTTTATAAAGCATAAATCATGTGTTCAGCTTTTCTTGTTTTGAAGTGCCGTAACAACATTCCCATTTTTGCTTTACATTTTGCCAACAGAATTGCTATTTGATCATTGCATAACATGTTCCTATTCATCATCACACCAAGGTCTTTAACTGCTTCCTTATTTGTGATTGTATCATTATTAGGTCCCCTATATGCATATAGCTTTCTTTCTCTGTCTCCATAATTTATTGATTCAAATTTATCAGAGTTAAATACCATCCTATTTACCTCTGCCCAATCATATACTTTGTTAAGGTCTCTTTGTAGAGCGTTCCTATCTTCATCACAAGTAATTTCTCTACTTATTCTTGTGTCATCTGCGAAACTACTCACTACCGAATCCTTAACATTACTGTCTATGTCTTCAATCATAATAACAAACAGTATTGCAGCTAACACCGTACCTTGCGGCACACCGGATATTACCTTGGCTTCATCCGATTTCTCGTCGTTTGCAATAACTATCTGTTTTCTGTTGTGTAAAAATTCTTTTAACCATCTTCCTACTTTATCCACGATATTGTGTTTTCTAATTTTCTTCGTTAATATATTATGGTCTACTTTGTCAAAAGCTTTTGCAAAGTCTAAATAAACCACATCTGTTTCATTTCCGCTTTTATGTTCTCACGGTGGACTAACAGTTGGGTTTGTGTACTTTTTCCGGGTACGAAACCATGTTGTCCTTTATTAAACAAATTATTTTTTATTAAATGTTTCATAATATTTTTCTTCATTACCCTTTCATACACTTTCATAATATGTGATGTTAGACTCACAGGCCTATAATTACTTGCCTCTAGTCTTGATCCACTTTTGAAAGTAGGGGTAAAAATAATATAGCTAATTTTGTGCCTCATCATAAATCTTGCCTGTATCTACACTTTGTCTTAATAATATTGCAAGTGGCTTTGCGATAGAATGAACTACTTTCTTTAACAAAATAGCAGGCACTCCATCAGGCCCTGCAGCAGCTCCATTTTTAATTTCATTAATAGCCTGCACAATATCAGCTTCATTAATATCTATGTCAGCTAAATATTCACTATTTTCGTCCCTTACTTCTATATCATTATCTTCATTATCTATTCTAGGGGTGAATTCTCTCTTATATCGTTCTGCCAATATGTTGCAAATTTCCTTTTTTTCATTCGTTAATCTCCCTTCAATTCTTAGAGGGCCTATTTCTATTCTTCTTTTATTCATCTTCTTCGCATATGAGTATAATAGTTTGGGATTTTGCTTGATATTTAATAGGGTTTTTTCTTCCAAGTCCCGTTTTTCATTTTCTTTTGATTGTATAATCTTTTGTTCTGCATTTTCTATCTTACTTTTTAGTTCTATAACTTTCCATGCATTTTTTTCTTTTGCAAGACCTTTTTTCCACTTTCTGATTTTCTGGAACAAGATCCTTCTGTCTCTTGGTATGCATGACTGATGTTTATTTTTCTTCTTCGGTATATATTTATCCACTATTTTCTCTAATATATAATATCTCCGTATTTACCTTATGTCATCACCTTACGAAAATGTTATCCCAATCTTTGTTTAATTCTTCATTTATTTCTGACCATTTTATATTTTTACTGTAGAAGTTGTATTTTCCATATCCTTCCCACTTTTTCATTTCTTGCTTATCTCTGAGAGAGAGAGAGAGATGAAGGCGTCAAAGAAAAAACGATCACTGATCGATTATTTTCTCTCTCTCTCTCTCTCTCTCTCTCTCTCTCTCTCTCTCTCTCTCTCAGCACGAATATATGTATATTGGTATGAAAATTGAGAGAGAGAGAGAGAAAGAGAGAGAGAGAGATAACGCCCCTGGGATAAGGACTTTATCTTGAGACTCTTATTTTTCCTTCATTTTAAAAACGTTTAGTTACTGACATATATACATATATATACACATACACAAATTATGTTTGTGTATGTGTGTGTTTTCATAACCTTGTAAGCCCCAGTGCATGCGTGCTTTCCACGGCAACCGCCATGCATCTCCTTACACGATGCTCGAGGATGCTCTGATAATAATTGGCTTGGGGGGTGGGGGTCGGGGTAGGGGGAGAAGGGGTGGGAGGGGGGGGGGGGCGTAGGGTGTTACGGAATGGGGAGCCGTTCTATAGGCCTCCTCTCTTCCCGAGTAATATGTTAGGAAATGAAGGCTGTAGAGGAGGGGAAAAATATTCCATATTGGAAACTCTTTTATTGACAAGAAGTCTACTCGTTTCTCCTCTCTCTCTCTCTTCTCTCTCTTGGGCGTGTGTTAAGTTAGGCCTACGTAGCCGAAAGTTATTTCATATTTTCTGGTAGGTCTCTCTCTCTCTCTCTCTCTCTCTCTCTTCTCTCTCTCTCTCTCTCTCTCCTCCTTAATGATGTGGAAACCAGCAATATTTTTGTCTTTTTTCCAAGGTTTGGTACTGTTTGCTTTTTTTTTTATTATCTGACCAATTATTGCTGTTATTAGTCTCTCTCTCTCTCTCTCTCTCTCTCTCTGAAATGGTATTTTCTTGAATTTTTCGTGAAGTTATTGGTTGTTTTTTGTTCTTTATTTTATTATAAGTTTCCGAATCTCTCTCTCTCTCTCTCTCTCTCTCTCTCTCTCTCTCTCTCTCTCTCTCCTCTCTCTCTCTCTCTCTCATAAAGTTAGGCCCATACAGCCGAAATTTATTGCCATTAAATTTCCGTAAAGGGAAATTGTCTAGCAAAAACTCTAGGGATAAATAACCGCTATGGAAATAGATGTACGAACATAGACACATTACAATTTATAATAATAAAAAATAGATATTTATTAACATTTAGGGTTCTAATAGTAATAAATTTATCTTTATTAATATTTATGGCAAGATAAATTAGTATTTATATAAAAAGCAAGCTAGTAGTTTTGGTTTTGGTAATGATATAGTAAATAACTTTTTATTAATATTTATGGTTCTAATAGTAATAGATTTATCTTTATTAATATTTATGGAAAGATAAATTAATATTTATATTAAAAGTCAGCTAGTAGTCTTGGTTTTGGTAATGATATAATAAATAACTTTTTATTAATATTTATGGTTCTAGTATTAATGAATAAATATTTATTATTATTTATGACAAGATAAATTAATATTTATATAAAAAGTAGTCTTGGTTTTGGTAAATATATACTAAATAATTTTTTTATTAATATTT
>NC_087220.1:62100597-62113097 GCF_015104395.2 Macrobrachium nipponense
AAAGCGAAGATAAAATCGTGATAGCGAAAAGTCTCCCTTTTTCTGTATACCATATGAATGGTCCAATTTTGGACGGGACGGTAATCCTATTTCCATCTTTTTTTTTTTTTCAGTCGGGACTAAAAGATTGACTTTGGATATGAAAGGCGTCGGATAAACAATTATTTCGATACGCGATTCGTCATGAGAGAGAGAGAGAGAGAGAGAGAGAGAGAGAGAGAGAGAGAGAGAGGGTAGGAATTCGATGTGTATATTTGTGTTGTGGTTTTGAATTCAGTATTGCTAGTTGTGTATTTTTCTGTTGCGTTGCTATTTTATGCTTGTGTTTATTTGAGAGAGAGAGAGAGAGAGAGAGAGAATGTACTCTCAATTCAAAACCCTTTTGATTGGCTTTTTTTTCTGTGATAACGTTGTTTCCGTTGGCAAGGTTTTTATTTTTTCGGAAATCCTGAAAACACACGCACTCTCTCTCTCTCTCTCTCTCTCTCTCTCTCTCTCTCTCTCTACTTGATTGCGAGAAATTTCTCCGAAACTGCTTCTTTGATCCTTGGAGTCGCTCTTTGAAGATCTGGACCAAACGCGTCCAATGATAATAATAATAACATCGAAAAGCAAATAAACTCCCTCCTTAGTGTGTAAACAACTTTGTTTATTTTTTTGTTTATTTTATTGTTTATTTTTGTTTTATTTGCTTTGTTGCATGGAGAGAACCTTACACCATGTAAACCTTCTTTGAAACCCTCCTTAAGGTCATTTTGAGTAGGCCTCAGGGAGATGCCATTATGGGCAATCGAGCGAGTGAAAGGTGGGCGGTTGCCATTTTATGCAATCGTGGAAATGAAAGAGGGAGGGTTGCCGTTTTGGGCAATCGAGCAAGTAAAAAAGGGGGCGTTGCCCTTCTAGGCAATCGAGAGAGCGAAAAGGGGGCGTTGCCGTTTTAGGCAGTCAAACTAGGAAAAAGGGACGTTATCCTTCTAGGCAATCGAGAGAGTGAAAAAGGGGGTCGTTGCCTTTCTAGGCAATCGAGAGTGTAAAAGGGGGCGTTGCCCTTCTAGGCAATCGAGAGAGTGAATAAGGGGGCGTTGCCCTTCTAGGCAATCGAGGGAGTGAAAAAGGGGGCGTTGCCTTTCTAGGCAATCGAGAGTGTAAAAGGGGCGTTGCCCTTCTAGGCAATCGAGAGTGTAAAAGGGGGGCGTTGCCTTTCTAGGCAATCGAGAGTGTAAAAGGGGGCGTTGCCCTTCTTGGCAATCGAGAGAGTGAAAAAAGGTGCGTTGCCTTTCTAGGCAATCGAAAGAGTGAAAAAGGGGGCGTTGCTGATTTAGGCCGTTAAACTAGTAAAAGTGTGGGGGGGGGGGGGGGGGCGGCTTGCCGTTTTTGGCAATCGAGCGAGTGAGTGGAAGAGGACGATGTTTAAACCGTGTATATTTTGACGGCGCTGCGGCCAACGCTTTCATAACGGCGTATGAGCAGTTCATATCTCTTTTCTTTATGGACCGGTGAAATTGCCTGGTCGGTGACAACCCTCCTCCTCCTCCTCCTCCAGCGACGAGAAGCGATTGCTATTCATAAACATGAAATGGAGGATATAAATGCCCACTTTTATGCATCTACAAACCCCTCCCACCTCCTCCTCCTCCTCCCCCTCCTCTCCCTCCTCCTCCTCCTGTCTCTCTCTCTCTCTCTCTCTCTCTCTCTCTCTCTCTCTCTCTCACCTATTTAAGAGACAGTTGGGCCATAGAGACTTGAATTAGGGTGGTATGTTCCTGTATGGTCGTCCTCTCTCTCTCTCTCTCTCTCTCTCTCTCTCTCTCTCTCTCTCTCTCTCTCTCTCTCTCTCTCTCTCAAGATTTGTCGAGTGAACTTTTATGAGGTATTTAGTGCCTTCATTTTTCTGAAAGGCTTTATGGATATTATTTCGATTTTACAAAGTGTCGTATTGGTTAGCTTATCTCAAGGGCTTAACTGTTCATTGACTTATGGAAAGGTTAGTGTTACCTGCATTCATTTAAAGCCCTCGCATCAAGCCGTTTTCAAGCCCTTGCATATTTTTGCAATGGGTCTATGAATTGCATTCTTGAGACCGTAGTATCTA
The DNA here is from genome assembly GCF_015104395.2 of Macrobrachium nipponense. NCBI lineage: Eukaryota > Metazoa > Arthropoda > Malacostraca > Decapoda > Palaemonidae > Macrobrachium > Macrobrachium nipponense. Next base: position 62,102,690 of record NC_087220.1, read on the forward strand.
CGCTACGCATTTTTTTTCAATCTATCTGTACTTTTGCAATTTTTTTTGAAAAGCGTATCTAAATTGCATTTTTTTATTGTGTGTGTGTGTGTGTGTGTGTGTGTGTGTGTATGTATTCATTCATTTATGTCCGCACATATGTATTTTACCATTTCATGTTATTTCTCGGAAGTCGCCAATGGAATCATTTGGTTAGAATCTAAGCTATTGAAACCGGGCTATACAGTAAATTTCCCATTTATCCGAGAGGAGCTTGCGACTAACGAAGTTCGTTGTTTGCTCTTTATATATATATATATATATATATATATATATATATATATATATATATGTATATATATATATATATATATATATATATATATATATATATATATATATCCGCTATTAGACGGCCCGCAGTGTCACTGATACTCGGGTGGTTACGGTAGAAAAGAATGCCTCTCTCTCTCTCTCTCTCTCTCTCTCTCTCTCTCTCTCTCTCTCTCTCTATATATATATATATATATATACTATATCTTATATAGATATATATATACATATATAGTATATATATATATATATATATACATATATATATATATATATTATATATATATATATATATATATATATATAATATACACACACACACACGCATACATACACACCACACACACACATACACACACACACATAGGATATATATATCTATATATATATATATATATATATATATATTTAAACAAAATGTGTTAATTTCGATTTATTGTAGAGGCGCTTGACAGGAGAGAGAGAGAGAGAGAGAATGAATCTCCCATATTCCAATCAGGGAAAGTAAAAGGCCTAATACCCAACCGCCTCAATTGGATTCCCTGTAAACAGGACGACGTCGTCCTCCTCGTGTGGCGGGGCTCTATTAACGAGATAATGGAAGATCCGATGAAATGTATTATCGGCAGTGGTTTAAAGAGGAGACGATTATCATGGCGATTATTTCCTCCGTGTAATTATTTGTAACGGGGGACGATGTGTTGTCGTAGTTATTGCGATCGTGGTAACCAGGTCTTTGTTCTGTAGGTGAATCATTTTGATTCTACAGTGGAAACACGCTTATTATTATTTTTATTATTGTTATTATTTTTATAGTTTTTTATTATTATTATTATTATTATTATTATTATTATTATTATTATTATTATATATTGTTGTTTCATATAGTTTTCTATATTATTATTATTATTATTATTAATTATATTATTATTATTATTATTAATATTGTTTCATACAGTTTTTTAAAGATTATTATTATTATTTTTCTATATTATTATTTGTATTATTGCCACTATTTTATATGGTTTTTATTATTATCATTATTAATGTCTATTCCCTTATTCGCTTCAGCATATGTCACGCTTAGGGTGACCTAAGCGGTGAATTTAGCACCTGGTAGTTATTCGCTTGATGCGATAACTACCAGGTTGCTAAATATATATATATATATATATATATTATATTATATATTAATATATTATATATATATATATTAATTATTTTTTTTTATATATAATATATAATGTTTACCATCTGTTTTCAGTGTTCGTCAGCCTTGTAAATTAAATGACGCAATAGGTAGCGCTTAATGGTCGTATTTCGAACGGGGTTGGATTAAGAGTAATGTCAACACAAAACGTTTATAGCGACGCCATTAAAAAAAAATACGTTTTCAATAGGTTCGGTATTGTTTTATACGAGGACGATTTCGGCCAACGTTTAGCGTGCGGTGTTAATTGTTATTGCGCAGTGTTATGGCTTTCCTTTTATTATTATTGTTATTATTATCTTTTTATTATTATTATTATTATTATTATTATTATTATAAAAATGGCTTAGCCTCTTTAGTTGGTTTATCGATATACTATAGTTCATAGAGAGAGAGAGAGAGAGAGAGAGAGAGAGAGAGAGAGATCTACAAATCAATTACGAGTTGAGATCCGAACTCTCTCTCTCTGTCTCTCTCTCTCAGATTGAAAGCGTTTCGTTAAATTCGTATTTGTAGCATCGTTCACATAAGTATATTTAGCTTTTACTATAGCCTCTCTCTCTCTCTCTCTCTCTCCTGTAGAAGTAAAGGCTTTTACAGGAAAATTGCTTTTCCCATAATCTCTGTCACGAGAGAGAGAGAGAGAAGAGAGAAGAGAGAGAGAGAGAGAGAGCTTTTTTGGGGGAGAACATTTTTACCCCGGCAAGGGTAGGGTGTGGGGGAAGTGGGATAGGGATGGTGCCATATTTTTGGGGCCCTGTTGTTTGTCTTCCTGTTAAGGGGATCACGCGAAAACTGAACACAATGCGAGGGACACCTGGAATGAAATTTCTTTTTTCAGGCTGGAATCTGGAATCAAGGATTTTTCAGGCCTTGTTTATCGATGCTTTTGTCAGTGTGTAGTATCTTTGTCCAGGGAGATGTATACGTAGTAGCTTTATCGGTGACGTTGTAGGATATCCCAACGTCCTTTTCCTCAGAATATTGCTTATAGTTTGGTTACAGAAAAGATATGTAATATATTTTTCGTTACCTGTGTTACGTGTTTCCTTTATTTATTAAATTACGTCCACAAAATTATCATTGTTTTTCTCTCTTGTTGTTTCTGTGTGTGTGTGTTTTTTTTTTTTTTGATGGATAGAGAGTAAATTAGGAAACTTTTTTGAAGGCTGGACTTAATAAACGAATATGTGAATTCATGTTGGTGGAGATTGGGAATTTCATAATTATATATATATATATATATATATATATATATTATATATATATATATATATATATATATATATATATAGGTATATATATATATATATATTTATGATAGAGCAAACTAGGATATTTATTGAAAGATAGATTAATAACCGAAGATGTTAGTTCCTGTTGGTGGAGACTAGGAAACGTCAGTATTAAATATATATATGATTATATATATAATATTATATAATATATATATATATAGTATATAATCTATTATATATATATATATATATATATAAATATATATATATATATATATATATATATATATATATTATATATTTATTATTTATTATATAGAAAAAATGAGTCCAGCAAAGCGAGAAGTACTTTAACCAACTTTAAAAATCGCTGTATCCCATTTGAAGTTTGTTATTTATGGAGAATATGAATCATTTATCCATCTATTTAACTACTTTCTCTCTTTTTCAGGTACGAATCGTGTTGTGACAAACTTTGTTCGTAGAACGCCATAATGTAAGTAATGAGACCTTGAAGCTAATACGTATATAATTCTGTATAATCACTAAGGTATACTTTTCTTACATACTTTTGAACCTGCATATGATTCCACGAATGCATTTGCTGTTTGAAAAGTCAGCACACTTATATCCTGCATCAGATACTTATAAATCAATGGAATTTTCTCCGGCTTCCAGAAGCGTCATGTTCAGGGCCATACTTCCAGAAAATCATTCCACACAAAGCCTATTAAGATTCAATGGGAATACAACTTTGGTACTAAATTAGTCTACAACAGTTTTACAACCCTTCCTAAAACAATGAAATAAGTAGCCAGAGGATATAAAGAGTATCGTATAATCGTTTACGTGTGTGTGTGCGTTTGTGTGTGTGTTTATGTGTGTGTGTGTGTGAGAGAGAGAGAGAGAGAGAGAGAGAGAGAGAGAGAGAGTCTGGAAAATATTCTATAAGTGCTGTCACAATTTAATACGCATGCAGTTTTGCAACTTAGGCCCTGGACAATCTATACAAATAAGTCTACCAACAATCTATAACCCTTCCAACAACAAAGAAACAGAGACAATATAAAAGTGTAAGTGTGTACAAAACACAGAGAGAGGATATAAAGCGTAAGTGTGTACATACCTAATCAACATTTAATGTACATGCAATTTTGGCCCCAGCCAATCTATTCAGGCAAGCTTACACAAATTTTATAACCCTGCCCAACACAAAGGAACAAAGAGAAAGGATGTGTGTAAATAAGGAAACACGAAAGAATATATTTCTCGATGTACTCTTGTATATGACATAAATAATAGAGCGATTGCTGGTAGCCTATGTCAAATGTATATGCATTTAGGCTTGCCTGTATGCCAGCACGGGAACTTCCTCCCAGAATTATAGGGCAGAGATAGGGAAGGTTGATTCGCAGAAGATCTTATTGAGTGAATTTAAAAAGGCTAGAAGGGGGTTATAAATATATTAATTATAGATAGATAGGGGGATATTATTATATAGATATATATATATTGATATATATATATATATATATGTACTATAGATATATATATATATATATATTTATATAGTATATATATATATATAATATATATATATATATATATATATATATATATATATATATATATATATATATATATATATATATATATATATATAGATAGTATAGAATATATATAATATATATATATATATGTATATATAGTATATCATATATATATATATAATATATAAATATATAGATAAAATCTGAATATCTCTTATATATCTATATATATATAGTATATAGATATATATAGATATATATATATATATTATATATATAATATATATATAGATATATTTATATATATATATATATATATATAGATATATATATATATATATATAGTATAGATATATATATTATATTATTATAGATATATATATATATAGATATATATATATATATATATATATAGATATATTTATATATATATATATATATATATATATATATATATATATATATATATTAGTTTCCGCTGAAGTATAGATTCATGCAATTAATGAGAATTTAATTAAAACTCTCGATTAAGTTCAGTTACATACGGGACATACGAGGCCCTTGTAACTTGATAAATAAAAAAAATATAAATTCAATTTTGGTCCCTCACACTTGGTAGTGTAACTTAGCACCCTACACAACGCCATTAGTCCCTATACGTCAAAATGTTTCCTGTGATAAACTGCGTTAAGTGGAGTTTCTCTCTCTCTTCTCTCCTCTCTCTCTCTCTCTCTCTCTCTCTCTCTCTCTCTCTCTCTCTGGGATAATTGGCTTCTTTATGCTATTTGGATGCTGCTGTCTCTCCGTGTCCATTAAGGTCGTATTTCAGAAGTGGTCGTTTGGAAAATGGCAGGAGAGAGAGAGAGAGAGAGAGAGAGAGAGAGAGAGAGAGAGAGAGAGGTGGGGGATTGTTGATCGTTAAGCTAGAATTGATGAAAATACGTTTGTTTTTAGCTTGTATGTTTACGTATATTTATGTGTATTTATATAAACATATACATATATAAACACATGCATACATTATATAATTATACTGAAGTTTTTATGAAGGTCTTAAAGAATTTAAATGCATCATTATACAAATCATTTTGCATGAACATGTTTACTCACAAGGCTGTTGCGAGTTTATGAGCAACAAGATAGCTGTGTATACACAATCAGCCCCATACACCTTAGTACGTACACAAGCACACTCTACATACATAATACATAGCTCTGTATACACGGCCCAATACACAAGAAACACACACACACAACGCTTATCAGCTCTATAAACACGCAGCCCATACTCACTTACACACAACACGTATGTAGCTGTGTATACAGACGCAGCCCATGGACACAAATACGTACACACACACACGCACACACAAATTCACCCGGGTTGGAAAGAAGTTAAAAAATAGCATCATTTTGTCTGAGGCGTTTCTCTCTATATAATCTTCCGGTTGTGTCGCCAGGCATTGTAAGTGATGGGCGTCCTGCGGCCCCCCACCCACATCCCCCCCCACCCCTCAGTGGGGCGTCCTCTCTCCTCCTCCCTCCTCTCTCGTAAAGTAGAGAGAGAGAGGAGCGAGAGGTTTTCCACCCTTCGTTTTGCTCTCTCTTCTTCTCTGTCTCTCTCTGTACTGAACGAGAGTTTTCAATTGTGAACGTATGTCCTTGAAGTTTTTTTTTCTCTCTCTCTCTCAATATATTAATAATTTAATAATAGTAATATCATATATTAATATATATATATATATATATCTAATATATATATATCTATATATAACACATGCATATATAGCAAAATCAGAAGTTAAAGAGAGAGAGAGAGAGAGAGAGAGAGTCTCACCAGAATACCTGGTCATCGTGGTCTGGATAGTTGAATCACATTGAAATCTCGAGAAATCGTTGGTGATAAGTGTTGGAAAAGTTAAGCCGAGTGTTGGAAAAGTTAAGCCGAGTGTTGGTGAAGTTGAAGTCAAGTGTTGGAGAAGTTAAGCCGAGTGTTGGAGAAGCTGAAGTCAAGTGTTGGAGAAGTTAAGCCAAGTGATAGAGAACTAAGTAAGTGTTGGAGAAGTTGAGTCAGGTGGTGGAGAAGTTAACCCTACTGTTGGAGAATTCAGAGTGGATAATTTGTTAATGACTGTGTTGGAGAATTATTCATTTTCACAGTAATTGCTGGAGAATTTTGTTGTCATAAATATCGGGGAATTTTTATTGTAATTTCATCAATGCTGGAGAATTTGCAACAAATATGTATGAATGTATTTGGTCTACGTCTGTGAAAAAAAGGTTGTCCAGTAAATGCTGGAGAATTAGTATGATTTTACCTGCAGGAAATATTGGAGAATTTATTGATTTTTTAGCTAGTGTTTAGATACTTGTGTGAAAGTCTTAGTCAATTTTCTAGCCAATGATTCTATGCCAAGTCTAGAGATATCACTTTCAAAGTCTAGATAGACAGTTATGGATTTCAATGTATGAATATATTACTTTGAAAGCCTAGATATATTATAGCTTTCAAAGTCTAGATATATTATAGCTTTCAAAGTCTAGATATATTATAGCTTTCAAAGCCTAGATATATTATAGCTTTCAAAGTCTAGATATATTACAGTCAAAATCTAGATATCTCTTTCGAAGTCTCTATTTGGAATTTAACATATGTCTACTTTATGAATCTCGACCAGGATTCCGAAAGATTATTATTATTATTATTATTATTATTATTATTATTATTATTATTATTATTATTATTATTATTATTATTATTATTATTATCCACCCTTCTGGAAAGGTATAATCTGCCTACAAGCTTCCCTTCCTTTCGTCCGAAAGGGAAGGAAAGGTACAGGAGAATTTGTTTAAAGTGAATCTCTCTCTCTCTCTCTCTCTCTCTCTCTCTCTCTCTCTCTCTCTCTCTCTCTCTCTCTCTCTCTCGCGGATGCAACTTTTAAAGCTCACCTGCCTTGAAGGAGACATGCGTATGAGGGGGTCATGAACACTGATCCTGGGTCTCTCTCTCTCTCTCTCTCTCTCTCTCTCTCTCTCTCTCTCTCTCTCCGTCTAAATCGAGTCATGATAATGAATTATGTTCATCCCACCTACTTAGTCTCTCTCGCTCTCTCTATCTCTCACTCTGAAAAAATTGAGGCATGATTTTAAAACGATCTCTCTCTCTCTCTCTCTCTCTCTCTCTCTCTCTCTCTCTCTCTCTCTCTAAATCAAAAGTCATTATGATAAAATTATGTTCATCCTACCTACTAAATCTTACTCATATTGAGGAGCTCTCTCTCTCTCTCTCTCTCTCTCTCTCTCTCTCTCTCTCTCTCTAACGGGCAAAATCCATTAGTCCCGCACGCTAATATTTCAATAGCCACCTTCCGTCAAGTACATTATTTGTCTTTTCATTCTCGTTAATGAGGCTTTCATTAAAAAGAGAGAGAGAGAGAGAGAGAGAGAGAGAGAGAGAGAGAGAGAGAGATAGTTCACCTGATCTCTGGGATTGTATTTCAGCGAATGATTTGCAGTGTAAAGGCGGAGGGGGGGGGATGGCAGTTTGGGGTAGGAGGAGTAGGGGAGAGATGGAGGGAGAAGGGGGGGGGGCGCTGGTGTATTCAGTGTCCTCCATTTATAATTAGGATTGGCAGCTTTCGAAATTCAATGCTGAAATGTCGAAAATGCTGCTTCTCTCTCTCTCTCTCTCTCTCTCTCTCTCTCTCTCTCTCTCTCTCTCTCTCTTTTTTTCTCTCTCTCCAAAATCTTTTTCCAAGATTTTTTTCCAATTGCAGCTTGTTGAGTAGATGTGAATATTATTTTCACATTTTTTTTAATCATTCTGTTGAATTTATTTATTTCACGATTTTTTTATCATTCCTTATTTAATTTAATTTTTGCACCTGGATTCTGAAAGGAGTTTTCGTATATTTTTGGAATTTTTATTTATTTCTTATTTTTCGATGACACATTCAGATTACAACCGGAAGTGGTTTATTTATTTGCCGTTTCCAAAAGGGCAGTTATGACTTTTTTTTTTCTTTCTTTTTTTTTTTTTTGAGAATTAAACCTAGTCCTTTTTTCGTCGTATTATTGATCCTTTTCTCCATGGTCAAATAATATCACTTTTTCTCATTTATACTTCGATCAAGGGAAATTTTGACTTTTTTCGTTCCTTCCATTACATCTCTCTCTCTCTCGCTCTCAATCTTCCTCCTCTCTCTCTCTCTCTCTCTCTCACTGAGGGACCTGGGGCAACCCGAACAAGATGTAAGGTCTGTAAGGTTTCTGTCGTATAATTTACCTATTTTTTTTTATTATCATACGTATTTACTTTTTTTTTTCATTTATTAGGTCTTAAGATCATTTTTATCTTCAGACACTATAATGATATTTCATCTGGAATTCTATTTTTGGGTGATCGGGAAAGACTGGCAAATGTTTTTTGTTTAATTGTTGGTATACATTTTATTTGAATTGCAGAAGAATATCTTAATTGCCATTGACTAGAATAAACATTTATATAAAACAGATATTACTTATATTCGAAAGTTTCGTCCAGAATGCAAACGTTTATTCTTGTATGTTATTTGTGTGACCAAAAGCTTTGTAATGGAGAATAATTTTCTTTTTCAAAATTCTGAACTAATTATTTTTTGAAAATTCTGGAATAAAGGATTCGGAAGATTTTTGTTTTTTAATATCTTGTGTCAGAAAACGTTTTTAATGTAAAAATGTTTGTTCAAAAAACCTTTAATAATCGGGAGCTTTGTGTATGTAGTGTCTTTCATTAAAAACGTTTTTAATGTAAAAATGTTTGTCCAGATGGAAACGTTTGAAGATCAGCAGTTTTTTTATTTACTTTCGTGGACAAAAACGTTGTTAATGTTTGTCAAATGGAAACGTTTAAAATCGCTAGTTTAAATAATTATTTAAGAAATTATATATTTATTATTTAATTAAAAGTGCTTAAAAATCGCATATAGTTTGCATGAAATATATTGTAAATTCATTTTACTTTTGCATGAAATATATTATATTTTTTTTCTCAAATGCAATTATTTTTTTCTGTAATGGTGGCTTTGGTGGTGTAATTATTTTTGCGTACACATTTTGCCATGGAGCTAAAATCGTTTAATATCGATCATTGGTTTTGCCAAATTTTTTCCGAGGAATTCTCTCTCTCTCTCTCTCTCTCTCTCTCTCTCTCTCCTCTCTGAGGAAGGAGTGAGTCCTCGCCAGCATTTTGCTGTTAAAAGCAATATCATACGAATATCTCATTGCATGGTTTCAACCCAGTCAGATGAATCTCTCTCTCTCTCTCTCTCTCTCTCTCTCTCTCTCTCTCTCCACCCTAGCTTCGCCCCACAACAACCATCAAACAACCACGTGCCCGGATCACTTCTCAGACTATAGTAGATTCACATCAGCCGTGCATTTGATGCCTAGGCCAGTCCCTTACGACGCTCCTGATTGGCTGTTGATAAGCCAATCACTCACTTGGAAACTCTCCTCGGTCTCTCGAGAGAGTTCACATAGGCAGGATGCATGTTCCACCTCTCCTGAGAGATGCTTTTGAAAGACGTATCCCTCAGGAGAGGTGGAACATACATCCTACCCATGTGAACTCTCGAGAGAGACTGAGAGTTTACAGCCGTGTGATTGGCTTATCAACAGCCAATCAGGAGCGTCGTAAGTGACTGGGTATTTAAGCAAAACACCCAGCTGAGAGAGACAGACTCGCTACCGCCCATTCTCGCCTCGTATCTGTAGCGTCATGGGACTGAGTATTTGCGCGCGCGAATAATAATAATAGGAGGAGGAGGAGGAGAAGGGGGGGGTGGTGGAGGGAAATGCCGGAGGCGTTCAAGTATTTAATCAACATCTGGAGAAGGAGGAGGAGGAGGAGCAGGAAGGAAGATAAAGTGTGTCAGGAGACGAGATAGAAAGAAGGCGATACTTCCTATTCACAGATTATCTTCCTCTCTCCTATTTGCAGTTGAAGACTGTCTTCCTCCCTCCCACTTGCAGATTATCATCTCGCTGCTAAAGGATTCGATCTTTGCAGTTGAAGTAGTTAAAAATGAAATTCGTTGCATAATGAACTCTGAGTA
>NC_087220.1:62125597-62128097 GCF_015104395.2 Macrobrachium nipponense
TTTCGTCTAGTGACAGGTTTTGGTTTAGTTGTGACTTTTACATTTAAAAAAAACTTCATGGGATTAATCCATTGGTAGGAGTATTTTTATATTTAGATTTTTAGTTTTCTTGTATTTTACTTTTGTTCAGTGATAATTTTTTGGTTTAATTATTATTTTTTAAAGAACCAATCAGCAATCTTTTTGGGGATTATTCCAGTGATTGTATAGTTTATTTATATGTTTTTATATATAAGAGTATTTTTCTATTTTAATTTTGTTCAGTGATAAATCTTGGCTTGGTTTTGAATTATTTTTTGAACCAAAACCAAAAACCATCTTCCAATGATAATATAGTTTTTATTTTCGCTCACAAAAAAAAACACTCATTGGATTAGAAAGTGGTAAAATATTAATAGAAATCAGTAACAATTTGTTTTAGCAAACTTTATTATCTAATTATGCAAACTCTTTATTAACTAATTATGCTCCACAGAACCTTTTACGAAGGTCATTTTGAATATTCTCACTGAGTTAAAGTGACGAAGGAGAAGTAAACATACATGTATACATAATTCATACAGTCGTTATATATGATACATATGCATTATACACAAAACTTTGGATAAAATAGTCCTTTTTAATGTTTATCTGGGCTTTGATTTCATTTTTAAATTAATTGAAGGGCGGGGTTTTATCACGAACTTCTGAAAAGGATATAATCTCTCTCTCCTCTCTCTCTCTCTCTCTCTCTCTCTCTCTCTCTCATGTCTCATCTCTCACTCGTCATATCTTATCACTTGAAGTTTGCATTCCTCTCTCTCTCTCTCTCTCTCTCTCTCTCTCTCTCTCTCTGCTTCATCTGTTTCTCGTCATATCTTATCACTTGAAGTTTGCATTCATTTTCTCTCTCTCTCTCTCTCTCTCTCTCTCTCTCTCTCTCTCTCTCTCTTCCTCCTTCCCCTACCATCTCCAACAGCTGCTGTTATGATTAGCAGGGCTGATAACGCCACCTGGGGAGCTTCGTTCAGTAGGAAAAAGGAAGAGCGGGGGTCCAAAAATAGAGGCTAGCGTTTTTACGTCCTCTCCTTTCAAGGATGACTCACCGCGTTAATGAACGTGATTTTTCAATACGGCGTCGTGTGATGATCTGTTATATTCATGATCTGTTATATATTTTTCTATATACATTTGTATATATTTATTTTGAACTGAAGTAGATTCGAGAGGATATATTTAGCGATAAAAATAAAGGGTAGGTTTTATTAAGAACTGATTTATATATGTATATATATGTTATATATATAATATATATATATATATATATAATATATATATATATATATATATAAATGTATATGTATATGTTGTGTGTGTTTGTGTGTGCGTGTGTGTGTGTATAGTATTATGATATTTATATAATATGTATGTATAGACATGTATTATATTCATATGTATATATATATATATATATATATATATATATATATATATATATATATATAATACATATATATATGTACACATCAGTAATAATAATAATAATAATAATATAATAATAATATAATAATAATAATAATACTGTTGAAAGGATGGCCAGAATTAAGCGAGTTGCTTTTATATATTGCTTTTTCTATTTTCCTTACAATTCGCTTCTCAGGCTCAGCGATGTTTTCTGAGTAAACTAGCCAACAATATTCATATTGGAAATTTTCAAAAAATTATAAATGATGAAGGTAATCTTTTACTAGAACAGGATATCAGGTCCAGGTCAAGCAGGGGTCGTCGTCAGTGCCGGTGTTATTCCTCGCCCAAGACCGCCCTGACCAATGAGAATCCAACTCTAGGTCCGAGCTGCTATAGATACCGGCCCCGCAGACTTTTTTGCTACAGTCTCTTCAACCGACTCGTCCGAAGATGAGCTGCGGGAAGGTCGAAGAAACGTCACGTGATACCAGCTATACCAGCACCATACCACAGCCCTTAAAACCAAAGACGACCCCGGCCCCGAAACTGAACTACGCCTACGGAATAATACCGGCACTGACGACGACGCCTGCTTGACCTGGACCTGATATACTGTTCTAATAAAAGATTACCTTCAGCATTTATAATTTTTTTGAAAATTTCCAGTATGAATATTGTTGGCCAGTTACTCAGAAACATCGCTGAGCCTGAGAAGCGAATTGTAAGGAAAATAGAAAAAGCAATATATAAAATCAACTCGCTTAATTCTGCCATTCTTTTTTAACAGCATTTGCCTAAAAAAAGGTCTTCTACCTAATAATAATAATAATAATAATAATAATAATAATAATAATAATAATAATAATAATAATAATAATAATAAATAAAAATAAATAAATAAAGAAGAAATGAAAACTGAGTTGTCATATATATAACGTTAGATGTTCTTTACAGCTCAACGGCATTTTATTTAAGACCAGAGCTTTCTAAGCGGACAGTTTTACAGCAGCTTCATTTCCCCACTGAACGACCCCTCACTCTCTCTCTCTCTCTC
>NC_087220.1:62133097-62138097 GCF_015104395.2 Macrobrachium nipponense
AGATTTAAGTTTTTTTTTTTCTTTTCTTTTTATTCGTTAGTAGAATTGTCAGGGAAAAACAGCAGATGTAAGTGTAGTTTTTTTAATATAATTAATGTTTTATTTTTATTCGTTATTTGAATTGTCAGGGATAATCCAGTAGATTTAATTGTAGTATTTATAAATATATATAATGAGTGTTTTTTATTCGTTATTTGAATTGTCAGGGCAAAAACAGTAGATTTAAGTCCAGTTTTTTTTTTTTATATAATTTGTATTTTAGTTTTATTCGTGATTAAAATTGTCAGTGGAAATCCAGTAGATTTAAGTCCAGTTTTTTATATATAATTAGTGTTTTTTTTATTCGTTATTAGAATTGTCAGGGGAAAACCAAGTTTTTTATATAGTTAGTGTTTTTTTAGTCGTTATTCGAATTGTCAGGAAGATTCAGGATAAGTTTTTATTATGTAATTAGTGTTTTTATTTTCATTCTTCGTTTAGAAACTGCCCGGGAGAATCCAGTAGATTCAAGTGAGTTTTTTCATTTGAATAAATGGGTGGTGTTAAGAGATATTGCCTTTTGTGGTGACCTTTGGATAAAATATCACTTCTGCAAAGGGATAAAAAGTATTTCACTTGAGTGTTTAAAAAGTAACTTCCTAAAGTAACTCTGATTAATTATTTCCCGTCAGTTTCTTACCTTTTCGATTTAGATTAATAGCTTGTAAAATATCAATTTTTTTTAATGCAAATTGTATGTAATGTTTTCAAGGGTAAATGACTCACGTGCATCAGCTCATTGAGTGATTACTTTTTTTGAGCAGAGATAGGAGTATTTCTTTTATATAAAAATTGCTTAAAAGTTTTTGAATGTCATATGACTTTCATCTTTATCAGTTAAGTATTGACATTTGTTTTAGCCCTTATGGAAAGATTACGTATTATATATATATATATATATATATATATATATATATATATATATATATACATATATATATACGCATATATACATATATATATATATATATATATATATATATATATATATATATATATATATGTTTCATATCAGTTCATTGAGTGATGAAACATTGTTTGAGCCTATATGTAAAGATAGTCATATAGGAACATCATGTTGGAAGACATACGATGGAAATGGAAGTGTGGGGTAGAAGGAAGAAGGAAAGACCAATAAAGAGATGGCGTGAATGTGTAGGGGAAAATAAATTTTGGAAAGGCATTAACGAGAACGATGCACAGGACAGAATTGGTTGGAGACGACTCATTCACAACGGCGACCCCATATTAAAAATGGGTTAAAAACTGGGAAGAGAAGAAAAAGATATATATATATATATATATAATATAATATATATATTTATATTTATTTTATATATATATATATATATATAATATATATTTTAAATCTAGTTTTCAGAATGTGTATATATAGTTTCCTTTCCTGGACCCAACAGGTGAGGTCATGCAATAATTACCCTAATTTTCGTACCTTTTCCTTTGCAGGTGAGGGTGCCAAATGTTGCAGAGAGAGTTCAGTCTCTCTCTCTCTCTCTCTCTCTCTCTCTGCTCTCTCTCTCTCTCTCCTTTCTTTCATTCTTATTCTCCTTCTGCCAGAAAACAACCGGAATTTGGGGCGAGTAACAATTTTCCAAGAAAAGAAGGAGAGAGAGAGAGAGAGAGAGATTCCATCAACTAATTGTTTCTAGGATAATATAATTTTATTATTGAAGAGAGAGAATGATTCCACCAGGTAAGACATCTGAACTTATAGGATTTTATAATGAGAAGAGAGAGAGAGAGAGAGAGAGAGAGAGAGAGAGAGAAGAGAGAGAGAGAGATTCTATCAACTAATTTTTTCTGGGATATAATTTTATAATGAAGAGAGAGAAAGAGATTCCACCAGGTAATACATCTGAGATAATAGGATGTTATAATGAGAGAGAGAGAGAGAGAGGACGAGGATGGAAGAAGAAGAGAGAGAGAGGGAGAGAAACGCATTAGAGAAGAGAGAAGAGAGAGAGAGAGAGAGAGCATTCCTTTGCATTGATCCTTCCCAAATAATAAATATGCGTTTCTTATTTTAGAATAGATGATTCGCAAACTAGGTCACTCAATATCTGCACGATCCCGAGACGTGTGTGTGTTGTATGTGTGTGTGTGTGTGTGTGTGTGTGTGTGTGTGTGAGAGAGAGAGAGAGAGAGAGAGAGAGAGAGAGAGAGAATGTCTCTGCATATCCTTGTTAACCCTGGTAAACAAAAACAAAAAAAACACTTTGCTAAGATGGGCCTGAAGGAAAGGTTGATTCACCATTAGGATAAAGTCAGTAATTTAACCAGACCATTCTAGGTATAAAATTGTACCCGCAAAATAACAGAACTCTTTCAGGTATAAAATCTTACCTCCAGAAGATCTCGTTTTGAGAAGCAATGCATAAAACCTCGAGAGAGAGAGAGAGAGAACGTCTCTGATTCTACACCCGGTCTTTAGGGCTTTTTTTTTTTCCTCCCCTTTCCCCCAACACACCTGTAGCTTTTGGGGAGGGGGGGGGGATTTAATATCCTTAAACCGACTATTACCTGGACAGCTTGTTGTAAATCCGCCGACAGAGGAAGAGAGAGAGAGAGAGAAACGTCGGAAAATAGAAGGCGAAGCGGACGTAAAATGTGTTATTTTTGGCGCGCACGAGGGATTTTTGTTTTCGCGCGCGCAAAATGAGGATGATGTTTTGGGAAGGAAATGTATTTGGAGGAGCCGTTGTAAAGAATAATGCGGAGCATTGGGGTGGAAAACGTTTTTTTTTTTTTTTTTTAGGGGGGCGGAGGGGGGAGGGGGGCGGGGCTAAGGGAAACGTCGAGGCTTGAAAAGATTTGTTGGGATGAATATTGAAGTTCATCGAAGTATAATATTTCGAAGGAAGATTCTTCTAGCAAGACGTTGGGGTAAAAATATTGAAAGGGAAATGTTTTGAAGAATTTCGACAAGATTTGTTCCGAGGTATGGAAGGAGAATGCTTTGTTTATGTGTGGTGTGTGTGTGTGTGTGTTTTTTTTTTGAATGGGCGGTGGAGATTTCAGGGGTAAGATTGTTGTTACAAAAGATTTAGGGAAGATGTTGGGGAGATTTCTTAGTGGGGGAATGAGAGGATTGTCGACAATTCCTTAAGCATTTTAATCACCTATTGTTTTGCAGAATTCGTTCTTAGTGAATGTCAGTGCATGGACGTCTTCAGAGAGGAGAGAGAGAGAGAGAGAGAGAGAGAGAGAGAGAGAGAGAGAGAGAGATGGAAAAGCATAGACGTGCAAGAATGTATTGACTTTTCTGTTTTCTTGTACGGCGCCTTTTTGGCTGGATATTTTCAAAATTCTTTCTCTCTCTCTCCCTGATTCAGTAATACTGTATAGTATCCTCAGTAGGAGATGTTCTCTCTCTCTCTCTCTCTCTCTCTCTCTCTCTCTCTCTCTCTCTCTCTCTCTTGATTGAAGTAGTGCTGCAGTGTCCCTAGTAGGAAATATTCTCTCTCTCTCTCTCTCTCTCTCTCTCTCTCTCTCTCTCTCTCTCTCTCTCTACTTTCAAAAGTGGATCAAGACTAGAGGCAAGTAATTATAGGCCTTTGAGTCTAAAATCACATATTATGAAAGTGTATGAGAGGGTAATGAAGAAAAATATGAAACATTTAATAAAAAAATAAGTTGTTTAATATAGGACAACATGGTTTTGTAACTGGAAAAAGTACACAAACCCAACTGTTAGTCCACCGTGAGAACATATATAAAAATATGAAAAACGGAAAAGAAACAGATGTGGTTTATCTAGACTTCGCAAAAGCTTTTAACAAGGTAGACCATAATATATTAGCGAAGAAAATTAGAAAACGTAATATAGTTGACAAAGTAGGAAGATGAGATAAAAAGAATTTTTCACAACAGAAAACAGATAGTTATTGCAAACCGATGAGAAATCGGATGAAAACCATGGTAATATCCGGTGTGCCACAAGGTACGGTGTTAGCTGCAATACTGTTTGTTATTATGATTGCAGACATAGACAGTAATGCGTAGGACTCGGTAGTGAGTAGTTTCGCAGATGACACAAAAATAAGTAGAGAAATTACTTGTGATGAAGATAGGAACTCGCTACAAAGAGACCTTAACAAAGTATATGAAAGGGCAGAGGTAAATAGGATGGTATTTAACTCTGATAAATTTGAATCAATAAATTATGGAGATGGAGAAGGAAAGTTATATGCATATAGGGGACCTAATAATGAAACAATCACTAATAAGGAAGTAGTTAAAGACCTTGTGTGATGTTGAATAGAACATTTCTGCAATGATCAAATAGCAATTCTATTGGCAAAATGCAAGGCAAAAATGGGAATGTTGTTACGGTACTGAACACAGATTATCCTTTATAAAAACATATGTTCGTAATCCACGTGAATGTTGCAATATGATATGGTACCCAGACTACCAAAAGGATATTGCACAAATAGAGAGTGTACAAAGGTCCTTTACAACTAGAATAGAAGAAGTTAAGGATCTTGACTACTGGAAAGACTACAATTTTACAAATTATATAGTCTAGAAAGGAGAAGAGAACGCTACATGATAATTCAGGCATGGAAACAGATAGAAGGAATAGCCGAAAACAACATGGAGCTATATCAGGAAGAGCAAGCAAAGGTAGATTAATAGTGCCCCAAACTATACAGGAATAATAAAGAAAGCATACAGGACATAATCCACTACGCACCAGCATCGATAATGCAGCGTCTATTCAATGCGTTTACCACTCATCTGAGGAACATATCAGGAGTGAGCGTAGATGTGTTTAAGAATAAGCTCGACAAATATCTAAGCTGCATCCCAGACCATCCAAGATTGGAAGATGCAAAATATACCGGAAGATGTACTAGCAACTCTCTGGTAGACATTTGAGGTGCCTCACACTGAGGGACCTGGGGCAACCCGAACAAGATGTAAGGTCTGTAAGGTAA
>NC_087220.1:62140597-62153097 GCF_015104395.2 Macrobrachium nipponense
GCTCATGTATTTAGGTTTAATTTTTTCACTAGCTCAGTTTTTTTATAGGTTTAATGTCTTCAGTTGCTCATGTATTTAGGTCCTATTTTTTCAGTAGCTCAGAGTTTTTTATAGGTTTAATGTTTTCAGTTGCTCATGTATTTAGGTTTAATTTTTTCACTAGCTCAGTTTTTTTTAGGTTATTTAAATGATTCAGTTGCTCACGTTTTTTAGGTTTATTTTTGTCACTAGGTCAGTTTTCTTTAGGCTATTTAATTTTTTCAGTATATCAGTTTTTTTGGGGGTAATTTAATTTATTTCAGTAGTTGAGTTTCTTTTAGGTTATATAAATTTTTCAGAAGCTCAGTTAATGGTTTGGTTTTTGGTTATTTGATTTTTTTGTCAGATCTTAAAAATAATATTTGGTGAACGACCTAAATTTTAAGGGTATTCAGTTCTTCCTTTGTGGTACTTAATATTTTTGGGTTGCTTATTTTTGTATATAATTTTTCTAAGGATTTTAAATTTTTCGTTAGGTTACAATTTTTTCTAAACTTATTTAATTTTGTCCTGAGCTTATTAGTGAGTCACCTCATTTGTATGAGGTAGAATTACATTCGCTTGATTAATTACAATCTCCATCTCCCAGAATCATATCTGTTGTATCACTGTGGTATCTTTTACAAATGCAGTAAAATCCAATAAAGAAGGAATATAATATCAGTAATGAAATATTACGAGAACCCCCTTTTTCCTCTGATTACGAAAACGAACCCAGAGGAAACAGCCGTAACACCGGATAGCTAACTCACTCTCTCATTTTCACATCTTCACCTGAGGCGTTACCCACCCAACCCCTAAAGGATCATCCTCCCCCTACCTACCCATAGAACTCAAGATGAGGGGGTTTTCTCAGGAGCTGGGGGGAGGGGAGGGGGGAGGGGGGTCTCACAAGGGGGAGTCACATTTAGAGAGAGAGGCTCTCACGCCCTATGGAGGGCCCTTGAACCTTAATAGGGGCAACACGGAGTCTGGAACTTATAATAACATTAAGGAAAGGCATTTTATGGGAGCTTTTTGTTTATTTATTTATTTATTTGTTTGTTTGTTTATTTTGGCTCCTTTATGCTTTGCGTTTCAGAGGCTCAGGAATTGATGGCTGTCTCCCGATAGGAGGTCGAAGGATACGACAAGGTTCCTTTCCTCTGAGGAGTCCTTCCTCTTTGAACGGTGGTCGAGGGACGTTCGTGTAGATAGGATTGGCTTCATGGACGTCTCTCAATAAGGATTCCGAAGGATCCAACGGGGTTTACAGGAAGGGGAGGGTCCTACTTCTTGGAAAAAATAGGTGGGCGTTAGGATGTGGTTTTCAGCTGCTGTGAAGGATGTCGGGGGATTCCTTATGGACTCCTACTTCATAGGTGAAATTGATATTTATTAAGAGGGAGTTTCGTGAGTGCTGTAGGATCTTGCTCGGCGTTCAAGGGACGCTCAGGATAGGATGGGAATCCTACAGTTTTGTTTGAAAGATGAGGATCATCCGTTGGGAATTTAAGGTTAAGGATGTCGGGTGGAATATCCTACAACGCTTGGCTTTACGTCCTCCTCCTCCTCCTCTCTCCTCCTCCCTCCTCCTCCTCCTCCTCCCTCTCCTCCTCATCCCTCTCCTCCTCCTCCTCCTCTTACCCCATCACTTCTCCTCATCTTCCTCCATCCACTCCTCCTCCTCCTCCTCCTCCTCCTCCTCCTCCTCCTCCTCCTCATCCTCACGATGTCTCCTCGGATGGACTAACAAGTCTTTGAGACATCCTAATCCTTGTACCTCCTCCTCCTCCATCCCTCATCTTGTTCCTCCTCTTCTTCTTCAATATATATATACATATATATATATATATATATATATATATATATTATATATAATATATATATATATGTGTGTGTGTGTGTGTGTGTGTGTGTGTGTGTGTGCAATATTGTTTGAAGGGAAAAAATAAATTAATGAAGACATCTCTAATGAAACCAAAAGAGGGGGAAACCCAATTAATTTCATAAGGGCAAAAGAAAGGAAAACTCAAAGATAAAAAAAAAAATAAATTTAATGAACGTACTGAGAACCGCCATAAAAAACAAACAAAACAGAAGAAGGGGAATTTGGAACCATCACCAGAAAAAAAAAGGAAAAATTGTAATGGAAGAAAGGAAAGAAAATTGGATTTTGATTTTGGGAAATGGGATTCATGAGTTCATGGAATTCATGGAATTTATGGAATTTACGGAAATTGCTTCGAGGGCGGAAGAGAAATAATACGCGAAATACGTAATGTAAGGAGTGATGGCAATGGGGGTTTTGAAGGAGAGGAGGCGCCTTTAATTGGACCAATCTCTCTCTCTCTCTCTCTCTCTCTCTCTCTCTCTCTCTGGGGATTTTTTTTTTATGCCTGAGGTCACGATTGAACGCAACGTTGGTGGTCTCACATTTGATAAAAATCAGTTTATAGTATATTATTATTATTATTATTATTATTATTATTATTATTATTATTATTATTATTATTATTATTATTATTATTATTATTATTATTATAACTATTAGGTAATTTAAACCAAGATTTTGTATCGATATTATTGATTTTTGTTATTATTTGTGTAATTACTAATATTGTTATTGTTATTATTATTATTATTATTAGGTAATTTAAACCAAGATTTTGTATAGTTTATTATTGTTTATCGTTATTATTGGTGTGAGTTGATTTAGAATCAGTTTGGTAGTAGTTTCTCTGAACTGCTTTTTAGAATCTCGTCTTCTTGCGTAACGATTAGGTATTAAGAGAAGGTTAACTAATTCATTATTTCTCTAAATTAGTTTTTTAGGGATATTTCTGGATTAATGCTTTTGTATTGCTTCGTTCTAATTTTAAAATATTTTGTTTAATAGAATTTGATATGTATATAGGTGTATATATATGTATATACATAAGACGAGAGATAATTATATAGTTGTTGGAGAGAGAGAGAGAGAGAGAGAGAGAGAGAGAGAGAGAGAGAGAGAATGATGGAGTATTTTGGGTGGTGGGGAGAGAGAGAGATAAATGATGGAGTAATTTTTGGTGGGAGAGAGAGAGAGAGAATGATGAGTATTTTGGTGGCGAATTGGTGGAGAGAGAGAGAGAGAGAGAGAGAGAGAGAGAGAGAGAGAGAGAGAGATGATTGAGTATTTTGGAGGGGAATTGATGGAGAGAGAGAAATTATGGTGTATTTTGGTGGGGGATTGGTGGGGGAAAGAATGGTGCTTAGTAGCATAATGGGGAATTGGATGTTGCCTTAAAGGGAATAATGACATCGGGGAATTGTGTAAGAAACCATAGTTGTGATGGGGAGTTGTGTAAAAGCAAATAGTGAGAAAGAGGAATTGTGTAAAAGCAAATAGTGAGAAAGAGAAAGAGGAATTAATGTTAAAGCAACAAAATAGTGGAAAGGGAAACGGGGAATTTGTGTTAAAAAGCGAATAGTTGCAGAAAGAGGGAATTGTGTTAAAAGCGCGAAATAGTGAGAAAGAGGAATTATGTAAAAGCAAATAGTGAGAAAGGGGAATTGTGTAAAAACGAATAATCACGAAAACAGAACCCTAAAAAGAATGACTGACATAAAGGAAAGTCAAACTCAATTGTAAAAACACTGAGAACAAAAAAAAAAAAAATCACAATAGTGTGAAAGTGACCCGAGGTCATTCCTGAAGAGAAACGAAAATAAGCGGAAATGTGGCGTCGCAGATCGCCAGGTTGGAAAGTGGTGGCGATGAGCTTCTGTTGCAATGGTAATGAGTGTGACTGATGGCCAGATTAGATGGAAAATCCGGTGATGTTATGGACGCGTAACCTTGATTTTCGGCTGAGAGAGAAGACGAAGATTGAGAGAGGGAAGGGGAAAAAGGGAGGGGTTTGTAGGACGGTAATTTGATCGCTGAGAGAGAGAGAGAGAGAGAGAGAGAGAGAGGGTGTTTTACATAGATGGTCATAGAGATACAATAGATTGTATGACGAAGTTTAAATGTGAGAAAGTAACATTGGACAGGAGAAAGAGAGAGAGAGCGATGTTTTGAAAAGAAAATGGTCATAGAAATACAGGGTGACTAAAAAAGAATGACCCTATTTCATGATCAAATATTTTGTAAGTAAATGTATGAATCAGAATGAGGGAGTGGGTGTTTGAAAGATCAGATTTCCCAGTTTTCTATAACTTAGAGCATTTTTAAATGAAAAACTGCCTCAGCGATGGATTGGTGGGATAAGGGCCCATGAGAGTGCTCTTTGTGCTTGGCCTCCTAGATCTCCTGACCTTACAGTTTGTGATTTTTCTCTGGGGGTTTGTAAAAAAAGATAAAGTCTTTGTTTCCGCCATTGCCAACTGACCTGGAAAACTTAAAACATCGAATAACAACAGCGATCAATTCAGTTCGATCCTGATGTGCTTCAACGTGTTTGGGAAGAATTCTCATATCGTATTGATGTAGTTCGTGCTGCAAGGGGTGGCCATATTAAGCACTTGTAACATGTGAAATAAAACTTGACTGTTAGTAGAATACTTGTATTGTAAGTCTTATTTTTTGCTATTTTTCCTTCATAAAATATTTAATCATGAAATAGGGTCATTCTTTTTTAATCACCCTGTAATAGATTATTTGGCGAAGTTCAGAAGTGAGAAAATAGAGAGAGAGAGAGAGGAGAGAGAGATAGAGAGAGAGAGAGAGAGAGAGAGAGGAGATGGAATTGGTTGACTAACAAAACGAACATAAAAAAAACTATTACAATTTTAAGCCAAATTTTAAATGTGTGGAACTAGCTTGGACACGAAAGAGAGAGAGAGAGAGAGAGAGAGAGAGAGAGAGAGAGAGAGAGAGAGAGAGAGAGAGAGAGAGAGAGAGAGAGAGAGAAATTCAAAAGTAGGATGGAGAAACAGAGAGCTATAGAGAGAAGGACAGTGAGTTAGAAAATTGGATAGGTAGATAGAGTTTAGAAATAGAATAGAAGACAGAGAGAGAGAGAGAGAGAGAGAGAGAGAGAGAGAGAGAGAGAGAGCGTGTATGTTGTCAACTTGAGATGATTGTGCAGTGATCGTCCTAATTATCGCTTTGATGACTAATTTTAGATTGATTTTTAACTCTCTCTCTCTCTCTATCTCTCTCTCTCTCTCTCTCTCTCTCTCTCTCTCTCTCCATTAAACTGTGTATCGTCATAACTTTTCACACAGAAGGCGGGATCAGGACGAGAACTTTTAATTGGGAGGTGATAAAGCATCGGGCCCTTGGTAAATCCTATTATTATTATTATTATTATTATTATTATTATTATTATTATTATTATTATTATTATTATTATTGTTATTATTATTATTATTATTATTATTATTATTATTATTATTATTATTATTATTATTATTACGGTTTTAACTTTTAGCTTAAAAGGGATAAGGAAAGTTCAAAAGCCTCACCTGCGTCACTGCAGTATCTCTTGATTTAAAACCAAAAGAAACTGAACACCATTTCTATTGTTGGAATCCTTTGGAAATATCTTATATATATATATATATATATATATATATATTATATATATATTATATATATATGAGATATATATGTATGTATACATATATATATATTCATATACTATAAATATATTGAAAATATAAATATTCATATGTCTTCAAGACGTAAAGCAATAGCATGCCATTGCATCAATAGTTTGCAACGTCTCGGGGGAAGGAATAACGGTTGGTGCATTCCTTCCGTGCCTGGAATACGCACGCACATATGACGAATTGGAATTCCCAAACTGGAATGGTTTTCCTTTGGAAAGATATTTGTTCTCTCTCTCTCTCTCTCTCTCTCTCTCTCTCTCTCTCTCTCTCTCTCTGTGTGAATCTGTTACGATTAGTTTTTTCTTCCTAGAGAATGTAGTTTTTTTATGAGAATTAAGACACTCGGTGAATTCAAGAAAAGCAACTAGTTTGTAATATACAGATATCCACCACAGTCATGTAACTACCCGGTAAAGTTTTCCCTTGTTTAGGAGAAGAGATGCATGAAGGAAAATCGCCTGGTTGCTCTCTCTCTCTCTCTCTCTTCCCTTGGACAAGCCATCTTTTTCCTTCCTCGTCATTTGGTCATTATCTCATTTATCATTGTCTTGCAATGCCCTCCTCCTCCTCCTCATCACAACCCCAACCCCCTCTCCTCCCTCCTCCTCTTCCTCCTCCCGTCACTTCATCCGTCACTCACACCTTGTCATTCCGTCATGTTAAGTCATTTTGACATCTTTTTTTTTGTGCGTCCCGGAAATGTCCGAGGTCTCTGTATAAGCGGAAGTGACCACTCGGACCCTCCACCAAAAGGACGAAAATTGCACGGCGAATCGCGCGCCATGGGAAGGCGTCGCATAAACCAAGGTAATATGACACTTCGGTATCCCGTCACGAAATGCGAAAATGGCCTGCGAGAACGCTGGTGGTCATATCTGGTGGAGAGGTATAGAAATTTCACCCATGGGTGTCTCGTCTAGAAGTGCCAAAATAGAATTAAGAGTAGTGGGCTCTCTGTCCAAGGCAGCAGAATGTAAACAGAGAGTTTTGAGTAATGGTAATGCAATAACGAATGCGAAGAGGGTGGTTGGGGATGAATGGCGCTAGGAATAATACGTAATTAAGATCGAATGGTTTTGGGTGATTTCTTCTGGAAGGACGGAAGAGGAAGCATCTCTCTCTCTCTCTCTCTCTCTCTCTCTCTCTCTCTCTCTCTCTCTCTCTTAGAAGCTGGGTTCAAAGAAGAGAGGGAAAGAAGGTAAAGGAATTTGAATGCGAAGAACTTTTGAGCTGTCAAAGATCCGAATCGTGTTTCATCATCAAAGTTCAAAGGTATGGACCCTAGTGCTCGAAGATCAAGGTCGTATTGAATTCAAGGTCACTTAATGTAGGATTCAAAGGTCTAGATCTGAATCTTCAAAGATGAAAGTCGTTTCTAGTCAAAGCTCTAGGGTGTGAACATGAGTCCTCAAGGGTTAAGGTCATGTTTCATAAAGGTTCAAGGTTATGAGTCCAAATCTTCAAAGATCAAGGTCTTAAAGGTCTAAATCAGAATATTCAAAGATCAAGGTCCCAAGGGTTTCAATGAGACTTCATCGATAGTCCTGTCAACTTTAGCCAGAGACTAATGCATTTCATTTTGATACATTTGATAAATGTACAGTATATTAAATATATAATTTATGCAGTTATTCGATATATTTAGTAAATATATAACTGGAAATTGATCACAAGCAAATATATATATATATATATATATATATATATATATATATATATAATATTATATATATATATATTATATATGTATATATATTCTCTCTCTCTCTCTCTCTCTCTCTCTCTCTCTCTCTCTCTCTCTCTCTCTCTCTCAAACGTAACTTGAACCCAATTCCTGTTTGTGTTTTCACCGGAGTCACTCCAAACAGCATTTCAGCCGAAACAGCAATGAGCCGAAAAATAAAAAAGTCTAGTGTCCTCAGATTCTCTTCTCTCTCTCTCTCTCTCTCTCTCTCTCTCTCTCATCTCTCTCTCTCTCTCTCTCCGGGATGCAAGTCTTCCATTAGCCAGGGGACCAATTTTGCTGACACATCATATTTTCTCCATCGTGGATAAGAATGGTGGGACATTCTTCAGTCTCTCTCTCTCTCTCTCTCTCTCCTCTCTCTCTCTCTCTCTCTCTCTCTGTCAAAGGAAAGTTTTACAACATACTTCATCTTTGAGTAATTTAAAGTACGAAGTTTTCTTATGATACACTTACTAATGTTTATTGTAATTCATTCATACACCATGTATAGATTGGCATGATGGGAGATTACACGTGTGTATGTGTATGTATAGTTGCAACGGCTGTTTATATAATACATTCATATACTCATTCGTTACTGTGTATTTATGGTCATGGATGTACACTGTCGCTGTGTATTTATTAACTTACTAAGGCCTGTTGTGTCTATATTTAAATTTCCCTCTCATTTATTTTAAAAAAGTAAATTAGCATTGCTTCGGAAGTCTCTCACTGATTCCTCAACCCCAGAGATTTTTTTTATATATATAACCTTTCCTCTTTCAGGAGGCGAGACTTTCAATTTCTGCGTGGTTAGACCCCAATCTTTTCCTTTTTCGTTTTTCCTTATACCTCCCCTATTCTCTTAAGCTAGGGCGTTTAGTTGACAGTGTCGTCGGCCTCCGTTAGGGAAAAATAATAATAATAATAATAATAATAATAATAATAATAATAATAATAATATACACAGCGGCCCAAGCCTTATATTATAATGAAAATTGTATAGCTTATTCATTCTCGCATCAGATCCTTATTAAATATTAATTTTCCATCTCGGGGCCTCGTTCATTATTCACGGGTTATATTGCTCGTAGACATTTCCGTACCTCTCTCTCTCTCTCTCTCTCTCTCTCTCTCTCTCTCTCTCTCTGTATTTCTTATATGTTCCTTTGTCTATTCTGGTTAACTGTACATGTGTATCTCTTCCTTTCTCTCTTTGTGTAGGCACCTTTCTCTCTCTCTCTCTCTCTCATACGGAAAAACACACAAAAACTCACGTTTATGAAATCCACACAATGACCGCCTTTCAAAAATGACCAGAGAGCGAGACGGGAGAGAGGAGAGAATGAGATTTAGAAAGAGAGAGAGAGAGGAGCGAGGAGACGTCGCCTCTTGAGGAGAAGGACAGAGAGAGAGACCCCTGACTGAGGAGGAGGAAGAGATGAGAGAGGAGAGGTTTTTTAGGTTTCGGCGGCGGAAAAGTACAATTCATCGGTCATCAAACTATTGTCTTTTGTGCATAATGGAACGTCGAAGACTGTATTGACGGGGCCCGCATCATGTTTTGGCAATTAATTACTGGGAAACTCCACCCATTCTCCTCCCTCCTCCTCCTCCTCTTCCTCCTCCTCCTACTTCCTCCTCCTCCTCATCCTCCTCCTCATCCTCCTCCCTTCTCCTCCTCCTCCTCCTCCTCCTCCTCCTCCTCCTCCTTTGCTATACCGTTACATTATACAAGTCATTTTTTGTTTGCTCTAGATTGTTCTTACTGCAGCTCACTATTCCCCCTCCCCCAACCCCGCACCCGCGAAAAATGGAGTTCCTTGCTGGGTCACAGCTTGCGTATTTGTCTGTGCGTGCAAACACGCACACATACATACACATACACACAAGCACACACACACACTCACGCACATATACGCATGCGCTGTTTGTCAAAAGAATCGTACTTACGTTGGGTACGAATCAATACAAATGGCTGTCAAAGATTAATGTATTCTCTCTCTCACGTCTTTCGTTTGTTTGTGTGTGCGTTGAGTGTCTGCACACGCGCGCGCACACAAACGCACATACACAGAAGCGTCTTCTGTACGCTGAATGTGAATAAATATGCTATGTATTCTTAGGTACATATATTAATTTTTTCGTTTGTTTTTAATATATATATATATATATATATATATATTTATATATATATATATATACACATACACACACACACACACAAACACTACACATACATATAATGTTATTGTAAGTTCAATTTGCCAATGACTCTCTCTCTCTCTCTCTCTCTCCAATCAAGACCCTCGTCAACCCCCATTGCCAAAACCATTGTCACCCTAATGGTGGCCATTAACACCATCGTCATTGGTGTTCTCTTCCATCCGTGCCTGGAACGGCGCTGAAACCCGTCGCTAGAACCCGTCGACTGGCATCAGTTAGGTCAATTGCTCAAATAGCAAAGCTCCAAACCAAGAATCGTTAAACCGTGGATCCGTTTTCGTTCCGGATAGAGCTGTGAGATTCGTTTTCCTTTAGTTTCCCTCAAAAAGATATGTCTGACCCCCGTTTTCTTTATTTTCGAGCAGTTTTTAAGGCTGCTGTCTGATATAGGGGCACTCAGTCTTTCAGAAGTCTGAATAGGATACAGGTTGCAGGGTTTCATCTGACAGTCTGAGGCAGTCTGATACAGGTTTGCAAGTTTGATACAGTCTGATGATAACTTTGCAAGTTTCATCAAACTGTCTCTTACAGATTGCCAGTTTTAAGCTTACAGACCCATTTAACGTCAGCCATCTCTCACGTGTCTGATTTATAGGCTGTCAGGTTTTATCAGACAGGTTGATATATGGGCAGTCAGTCCTCCAGTGTAAAATGCAGAATGTAAATTTTATTTACGGTTTCTCGGTTCGTAACTTGGTCTGAAATATGGGTGCAATATTTCACTGGCAGTCAGTCTTCAAAGGGTACTCTGAAAAATATCTCTGAATTATTATTATTATTATTGTATTATTAATATTATTATTGAAAGATATTGCTGCATCATCTGCACTTAACTTGTAAGTAGTCATCTCTATTTTTCGAATAATTGCAGAGAGAAAGCAACTATTAGAAAAATAGAGAAGACTATTTACAATTTAAATGCAGCTGAGGCAGCAATATTCTTTCAAGAATACTTTTATGAAAGAGGAACTCATTCCAATATATTATTATTATAATTATTTCGGAAGGAGACCCTCTCGTAGACATGTTTTGTTAAATAAAAATGACTGCTGCTTCAGCACTATTAATTTTTTTTTTTTTTTCCCCCCCCCCCCCCCCCCCCTTTTTTTTTATAAAAGAGTCTTCTCTATCTTTCTGATGAACGGCTTTCTCGTCGTTGCTTAGACTGGCGAGCAACGCAAACACCAGAGGGCATGGTAAAATTCGATGAGTCATTTTACTTAATTATTGCTTTATACAATTCTTCTCTCTCCTCTCTCTCTCTCTCTCTCTCTCTCTCTCTCTCTCTCTACGCGAAAACGCGACGTTTCTCCTGATCGACAGGACATTATCAAGCGATAACTGCTGAGGGACTGAATTCCAGTGGCGAGTCCATTCTCCTTATCGTGGTGTTGGCGAGCTCTCCAGTACGGTCAGAGCACTTCTCCGGTAGGTCGAGTTTTTATTGGTTCCCGGAAGGTGACTCATACGGCGGGCGTTGACGAGTCTTGCAGACCTTCTCAGAACAACCCCTCCCCACCGGCAGGAGACCCCCTGAAGCAGTCCAACGTCGTCTACCGATACGTATGCCCCGCCCAAGGATGCCCTGGGATTTACATCGGCATGACGACGATGCGCCTGTCAAAAAGGATTTCCTGCCACGCCCAGGAGGGCGCCATTAGGCAGCACGCCCTTGCAGCACACCGCAGAAACATCACGAGAGACGACATCGTCAGGAATATTAAGATCATCGGGAGAGCACCTGACCCACGACGTCTGCGTCTCCTAGAAGCGCTGCTCATCCTCGAGGAAAAGCCTCCCCTCAATACCACCCAAGAAGCGTTCCTGATACCGACGTGTGTGAGGAGGACCACACCCCTCTCCCCTAACGAAAGTACCAGCGCGCATGGAACGAACACCGGACATGAGAATAATACCAGGGGTGACGTCACGCAGGTAGAAGCCAATCAAGAGGCTCCCGGTGATACCCCTACCTGAGAAGGTCTGCAAGACTCGTCAACGCCCGCCGTATGAGTCACTTCCCGGAACCAATAAAAACTCGACCTACCGGAGAAGTGCTCTGACCGTACTGGAGAGCTCGCAACACCACGATAAGGAGAAGGACTCGCCACTGGAATTCAATCCCTCAGCAGTTATCGCTTGATAATGTCCTGTCGATCAGGAGGAAACGGCGCGTTAGAGAGAGAGAGAGAGAGAGAGAGAGAGAGAGAATGTATAAGCAATAATAAATAAAATGACTCAACCGAATTTCACCATGCCCTTTGGTGCGTTGCTCGCCAGTCTAAGCAACAACGAGAAAGCCGTCATCAGAAAGATAGAGAAGACTCTTTATAAGATTAATAGTGCTGAAGCAGCAGTCATTTTTAACAAAATATTATTATTTTATTATTATTATTATTATTATTATTATTATTGAGAAATGTCATTGTATAATAGATTAAAAATCAAATTGAATAACTGTTTACATTAACAATTCATATATTTACCCACAGAAATATTCGAGCGTAGGAAGCTTTCATCAAATATTTGCAACATCTTTATTTTCGTAATTTTAAATCAAAATTATTCTTTAATAGCACACTCGCCTTTTGCCAGACAGAAATGTTTTCACTGCGAATATCCACTGTTTTTATTTTCCCATTCTGTCGGGCAAGGTTTATTGCGGTAAACCAAATGGAAAATTGACGCACATTCCTGACACCTTTCTATTTATATATTTTTTTTTTTCATCTGCTGTGTCTGCAAGCTCCCTTCCACTCGTACCTTTAGTCCCAACGCCAAAACTCGTTAAATGGATCTGAATTTCTCACTTTTATTTTTGCATAGGGAAACGGCAACCAATATTTTACCCCTTTTAGCTTTCGTTCTCAAGGTCTTGGGACCTCCTCCTCCTCCTCCTCCTCCTCCTTTGCATTGCCTTTCATCTTCCCCT
>NC_087220.1:62158097-62163097 GCF_015104395.2 Macrobrachium nipponense
TTCATACTTAGTATAAAAATATACTTGACATTTCAGTGCCATCCAAATTGGCACTCTTGACATACATTCCCGACAGCGTTGAAAAGACCGTCGACCCTTTAACAAAAATACGTCGTTTTGGAATAAATGCCCTACCTATTGAATCTCCCAGCCCCCTCTTGTGAAGTCCAGTCTGCTGTTTCCATACATTGAGAGTCCGCCCTTTAAAAAAAAATGTACCTATCTCCATTTCCTTTAAATTCCATTTCCTCTTCCTTAAAAAAATCTGTACCCTACTTTCCTTTAAAATAAATGTTTACCCTTCTTGAACATGATAAGGGAACCTACCCTTTAAATCTCAGAGTCCGCTTTCAGATTGCTTCCTACCTTTTTTATATAAACCCTGTCAGGTTTTTTTTAGTCCACTTAATAATAACCTCCTCTAAACTCACTCCATTAAAAAAAATTCCCTTGAAGACACTTTGTCTACTTGCATAAGGTCCTCAAGTCCACTTTAAAAAAAATTATCATTTAAATCCTCTATCTTTTAAGCCTCATAGTCCCCTTTAAATCTTCTAATCCCTTTTGAAGACTGCACCCTTTAAATATCCCAGCACTGTTTGAAAAAATAAAATACTATATGTTCTCAATCCTTTATAAAAAAACGATACGCTTTGAATTCCCAATCACTTTTAGAACCTCTTCTTTTAAATCCGAAAGTTCCCCTTTAAAAATCTGTACTCTTTAAATCCCAAAGTCACCATTTAAAGATCTGTAACCTTTAAATCCCAAAGACACCATTTAAAGATCTGTACCCTTTAAATCCAAAAGTTACCATTTAAAAATCTGTACTCTTTAAATTCTAAAGGCTCCCTTTAAAAATCTGTACTCTTCAAATCCCAAAGTCACCATTCATAAATCTGTACCCTTTAAATCCCAAAGACACCATTTAAAAATCTGTACCCTTTAAATCCCAAAGTACCATTTAAAAATCTGCGCTCTTTAAATCCTAAGGCTCCCTTTAAAAATCCGTACTCTTTAAATCCCCAATGTTCTTTTAAAAATCTGTACTCTTTAAATCCCAAAGGCTCCCTTTAAAAATATGTACTCTTTAAATCCCAAAGTCCCCATTTGAAAATCAGTACCCTTTATAACATGCAAGTTCGCCTTTGAAAATCCTCACCATTAATGGCCCCTGGTCCACTTTTAAAAACTCACAATTTAAAACCCCAAGATCCCCATTAAAAACACTTGTATGTCCCCTTAAATTTTATAGCTTTTATGAGATGACTTTGAGATTTAAAAAAAAAAAAAACAGCCGGTTTTTTATGTATTATTTTAGCCCCTCCCCAGCCAGCATGCGATGACGCAGCCCCGAGTGGTTCCTTTAGCCATAGGGGCTGATGCTCCCACGATTATTGGGCTTAGTATTGATCCGGTTCTGGTATGGATTGTGTAAGTAATGGGTTACGTGTATTTTCGTTTGTTCTTATTTTTTTTTTTTTTTTTTTGAGGATTGGGTGAGTAAGCTAATTCGTTATGTTTGTCGCCCTGTCTCCTTATTTATATATAATTTTTTTTTTCTTAAAATTTTTAAGCGTATCCTGTTAATTTTTTTTCGAAGAATTGTTTTTTTAAGGGCAATGTAATTTATCAGGTTTTTTAAATTTTTAACCTATTTTTTTATTTTCAAACTTATACTCTTGAATTTTTCAACAGTTTTTTTTTTAAAGATTCATAACCTTTTCCTGTACATGGTTGATTGAAATAGGGATCTCTGTAATTCATTATTTTTTTCTTTGTCATCATGTTCAACCTTGTGTTGCCCATGAAGATCGAAATATACTTTCAAATATACTTTTCAAATATACTTTCAAATATACTTTTCAGGATATCCATAAAGTCCAAGTACCATTCTGAGCAATAAATACTTGTAATGGTACTGGGACTTTATGAACACCCTGTACTATTTTTCGTCATTTTAACAGTCTTTTAAAAGATAAATAGGAGCTTGCCTCAGTCGTCACAAAACTTGGTCCAACCTTCATTTAAATTTTCAATTTCATATTCAAGGCAGGAGGGATGTACATAGAGAGAGAGAGAGAGAGAGAGAGAGAGAGAGAGAGAGAGAGAGAGAGAGAGAGAGAGAGGTTCTATTTCAACCTTCTTATAATAATTATATATAATAATAAATTGCATCGAGCATACTGTACGTGTCGCAGTGGTTTCACTACACAAACACACATACACACATATATATGTGTATGAATGTGTGTGTATATATATATGTATACATATATATATTTATTTATTTATTTTTTATATTGCATGTATAATACACCCATAAAGAAGGGGAAATATTTCTTTTACATTTCTTCCTCGCTTACACTATTTTTCTTTCAAGTTTATTTTATGCAAATAGTTTTTTTCTGTGAAGAAAAAAACCCGACTAACCAGAAGCACGGTGGAATCCGTTTCATTGTTTGACCTTTAGACAAAATGATTCAACCTTTGATATTTGAAGTTACGGTTTCCAACAAGATTGAGTTCCCGAGTTCTCCTGGTTCCTTCTCTCTATAATTTTATTCCCTAGTTTTAAGTCTTACGGTTTTGTATGTATATGTATCGGATGTCCATGTATGTATCGTATGTATGTAGTATGTATGTAATGTATGTATGTTGTATGTATGTATGTATGTATGTATGTATGTATAAATACATACATACATATATACACACGGTTTGCTCATTCTATGGAATTTAATGTGTGCAGTATTTGGATATTTGTAGATGTACTGGTAAAATATATATATTTTACTTTATTTTAGCTAAGCACTTGCTTGAAGCAAATACACACATGTGGGCGAGTAAACACATTCTCTCTCTCTCTCTCTCTCTCTCTCTCTCTCTCTCTCTCTCTCTCTCTCTCTCTCTCTCTCTCTCTCTCTCCCAGATGAGTAATTAAACTGCGCCCCTCCTTGATACACTTAAACTTCTCTCTTTCTAAATATTCCTTTCGTATGTCCTAAAAAAATAAAAACATTATATAAACTTCTACAACAAACGTTCCCTTTATATGTTAAAAGTAATGTTTAAACTCTTTCAGCTTCCAAACTTTAAAGATTTAAGCTTAAAACTTAGGTAAAGATTTCCCTCAAAGAATCCCTCATCTAAAAAACTGAAGCTGCTGCAATATTTCTCGTGTCTTTTTATATATATTTTTTTTATATTTTTTGTTTTACCTTTTTGTAATTATTTTTTTTTCAGCCTACCGTAAGCAAATTTCGGAAAGGATTGCTTGTTGTGCCTTGATTTTGTTTGTGAGGGTATTTTTTCTTTGATGTCAGGGGCAAAGGGGAGAGAGGAGAGAGAGAGAGAGAGAGAGAGAGAGAGAGAGAGAGAGAGAGAGAATATTTGCATGCGGTTGCACCTGTCTTGTCGTGTTTACAGTTATTTTCTTGACTTGAATTTCATTTACTTTTAATTGATTTAAAAAAAAGATTTTTGGCCATGAATATGAAAAAATACTTTGATAATATTGAAGGAATTAAATTTATTTTTTATTTAAACTTTTACTCTCAGGATTATAGGCTTTATTCTGGCTTTCATATTTAAAGAAATTCCCTCTGTGACATTTTATAACATCCAAGGCTTATATATATATATATATATATGTGTGTGTGTATATATATATATATATATACACACACACACACACACATATATACCTATATAGATATATATATATATATATCACACATAATATACATCTATACATATATATATATATATATATATATATATATATATATATATATATATATATATATATATTTCCTACCATACATTCACAGTAAAATATCCTTGATTAGTATAATAACTTCTTTAGACATGACACCATTTTTATGATTTGAAGTTCGAAGTGATAATTCATTTGCTGATTTTCCTTTCGAAAATCACAGGTAAAACCGTATAATTTTTTATCAGTAGCGCCGACGTATTTCCTTTTATATATATATATATGTACTATATATATATATATATATATATATATATATATATATATATATATATATATATATTTCCACTTCCACTCTTCCATTTTTATCTCTTCTGCTTGAGTGGTCCGATTCTGAATTATCCAGTGATTTCGTTGTAGAATATTTCCTGTATTTACGCTGCTTTTATCATTGAGCTGTGAAGCCCTAAATATTTGTACATTTATCCTCGTAGGTGGTTTTTTAATAATAATAATAATAATAATAATAATAATAATAATAATAATAATAATAATAATAATAATAATAATAATAATAATAATAAAATAACAATAATCCAATAGCTACCAGGTGGGAACACATCAAACATATAGATGAGACGGGATACAAATACCTGGGAATAATGGAAGGAGGGATATAAAACATCAAAGATGAAGGAAACGATCAGGAAAGAATATATGCAGAGACTCAAGGCGAATACTCAAGTCAAAACTCAACGCCGGTAATATGATAAAAAGCCATAAACACATGGGCAGTGCCAGTAATCAGATACAGCGCAGGAATAGTGGAATGGACGAAGGCAGAACTCCGCAGCATAGACCAGAAAACTAGGAAACATATGACAATGCACAAAGCACTACACCCAAGAGCAAATACGGACAGACTATACATAACACGAAAGGAAGGAGGGAGAGGACTACTAAGCATAGAGGACTGCTTCAACATCGAGAACATTGCACTGGGGCAATATATGAAGACCAGTGAAGACGAGTGGCTCAAGAGTGCATGGGAAGAAGGACTGATAAAAGTAGACGAAGACCCAGAAATATACAGAGACAGGAGAAAGACAAGCAGAACAATGGAATGGGATAACAAACCAATGCACGGACAATACATGAGACAGACTAAAGAACTAGCCAGCGATGACACGTGGCAATGGCTACTGAGGGGAGAATGATAACAGCGGCACAAGATCAGGCCCTAAGAACCAGATATGTCCAAAGAACGATAAATGGAAATAAC
>NC_087220.1:62173097-62185597 GCF_015104395.2 Macrobrachium nipponense
TCTAAAGTTAAGTCTGTGGTTTAATGCAGTATCTCTGTTAATGAAATAAACAGAGGTTCTGCCTGCATTATTGTTAAAGTTTTTTGTCTGAATTGGAATTTATTTAGAAGAATATTGGTCACTTGAAATCGTCAGGTTATATCATTTAAGTCTGGTCTCCAGAAAGGGTTGATTTATAAGGTTAAACTAAAGTTCTTTAGTAAATGAGATTAGCAGTTAACTTAGTTGAAGTTATTACATATATACGAAGGGAAAGAGGTCACAAGGTCATACAAAGAAGCGAATGTCAGATCAGGTCAGTATTTCGAAATTAATTCAGTGTGAACTGCTCTCGAAATAATCCACAAAAGAAAGGGACGAAAAATAAATACGTAAATGAAATGTTAGTAACTGAGCATGAAATTCCATTGTACTTACACCTTCCTTCGTGAACCGTATGGAATAACCATCATCCCTTCAAACCATCGATCAGAAAACAGATGATCTACTTATCCAGGAAACCATCCATCAGAAAATAGATGAACGTGCTCATCCGGGGTCTTTGAACGTGCTGATAAATGACCGATCTTTGATGCACGTTGATCGAGCGTTTTCAATCCGCTCTCGGGAGGTGGAGGTACTAGAAGTGGAAGTGGAAGTGGAAGTGGAAGTGGGTGGTGTCATATGATTGAAGTGGGGCAATTGGACGAAGTAACTCGAGCTAAAACCCATTTTACCAGATTTGGATGTTGGATGCAAAGGAGGGAGTTAAGGCTGGTTAATAATGTGTTGGACCGCGATTGGGATTTGAAGGGAAAATGTAGTTTGTGGGAGATGATGTGAAATGTTGTAGTTTGTTGGAGATGATGGGAAATGTAGTTTGTGGGAGACGATGGTAAATGTAGTTTTTGGGAGATGGTGGGAAATGTTGTAGTTTGTTGGAGATGATGGGAAATGTAGTTTTGTGGAAGATGGGAAACTGAATTGAGTGTGATGGGAAATTGCAGTTTGTGGGTGGGAAATGTAATTTGTGGAGAGATGGGAAATGTTGCAGGTTTGTGGGAGGAACGGATCGTTAAATGCTATTTTTTTGAGGGAAATGGTTGCGGAAATGTTTTGTAGTTTGTTGGAGATGATGGGAAATGTAGTTTGTGCGGAATGTTAATGGCGAAATGGTTGCAAAGTTTTGTGGGAGCATTTTTTGGGAATGGCGGGGGAAAATAGTTATATAACTTAATGTTATTTAGATTGGAATGATGGGTATATATTTAAATAATTTAAATGCTTTAGCATTTGTGGGAATTTTCAAATATATGGAATAATGATTTATAATTAATGGATTATATAAATTTAGTTTGATACATGATTTAATAATTATATGATCAAGTGAGTTCAAGATTTAATGGTTATATGATTTAATGTTTATATAATTTAATGATTATATGATTTAATGGTTATATGACTCAATAATCATATGATAGAAAAACTATGTGATTTAATGGTTTTATGATTTAGCGATTGAATGACTATGTGATATAATGATTGATGTAATTACTATATGATTTATTGAATATTTGACTTAATGAATTATATGATTTAGTGAGTATACTATTTAAAAAATTTAATGAAATATTTAATCCTGCATGCATGGTTTATAGTATTTCATTATCATACCATATTGCTCATAGCATGATTATGAAACTTGTTTAATAAAATCGTATTGCAAATTTGATATCGTTATGTATTTATAGATGAACTTAATTAAGATTATTAAAACTGTTAGAAAAACCTTTCATGCAAATATGAATGACTTTTAATGACAGAAAGTCAATTTTGGGTTTTGAGTATATTCCCTTTCGAATATTTGAAGGAGGAAAAAATGATTTTCAATAAAATATTCGTTGCAAAAAGCAGCGTCCGACAAGAACTTATTTTCCCACATGCAAACTTCACAGCGAAAACTCAGTGTCTTAATAAAGAAATTTTTTAAAACGTGGTGCTAAAAGGACGTTTAATATCAAAGTTAATGACTTAGGGAATTAGTGATTTCGAAAATCACTCCATAATAATTTTTGGGGGGGTAGGTGAGCATTTATCATTTAAGGTGTTTTGGTTTTTGGTAAGGTAGTTGCAATATTTTGTTAAGGTAGTTGCAATATTTTGCAATTAGCCACCGTGATCTGTGTTTTAGAATGGGATATACCGACTTTTAATAATTATTTTAAGTATCCATCATTCATGTTCGTTTGAAGTAAATGGCTATGTGCACGTAATATCAAAATTTAGATAATATATTGTTTAGTGATGTATAATTGCATGATTTATGGAGTACAAATGTTTGTTATCAAGTTCTTGAAGTGTCAGTAGAAAGAAATAGTATCTCTCTCTCTCTCTCCTCTCTCTCTCACTATCTCTCTCTCTCTCTCTCTCTCTCTCTCTCTCTCTCATGAAAAATACAATGACATATAATTGTAACTAATGCTAGATATATATATATATATATATATATATATATATATATATATATATATATATATATATATGTAGTATATAACATATCACATATTTATTACAAATTTATTTACGCATTTACCATAAACACCAAAGCATTTCAGAGCATTACCTGAATGAAATTTAAAGTCCCACTCCTAGGTAGTCCACCCCCATCCCCCCATTCCCCCATCCCCCTTCCTGTACCCGTAATTTTGGAAGCATTTTCAAAACCCCAGTGCAACAGGCTCCCTAATTTGCTCACTCGATTAACTCCTGTCGAGAGAGAGAGAAGAGAGAGAGAGAGAGAGAGAGAGATGGTGTAATATATATTAGCCATGCGTAGCGGGAATGTTTATATATTCTTTTTATGCTATAGTTAGCGGTAAACATCAGGGCGCGTGAAGTATGTAGCGCTTTCATACAAACCAGGCCCAATGAGCAGAGGGTGAAATTTAGTGCTAAATTAGCGTCAAACGTAAAAATGCAGCGTAAATGCTGAGAGAGAATAGTAGTTTTTAGCGCTCGAGTAGGAAGGGCATGACTCCCACAGAGAGAGAGAGAGAGAGAGAGAGAGAGAGAGAGAGAGAGAGAGAGAGAAGATTTAGAGAGAGATTTACTCAATTTTTTTATAGCTCTTTATGGTGACGGTTTGAGTTCTTCAGTTATAATTGTAATAAGGTTTTCAGTTCTATAGTTATGATTGCCATAAGAGATTTTATTTCTCCCGTTATAATTGTAGTTAGGTTTTCGTTTCTATAGTTATAATTGCAATCAGAGATTATATTCGTTTAGTTATTGTTGTAATAAGATTATTTGTAGTTAAGTTTTCACTTCGCTGATTATAAATGTAATAAGATTTTGTGTTTATTTAGTTATTATTGCAACACGAGTTTTATATTTCTTTCGTAATAATTGGAATAGGAATTTTAATTTCTTTGGCTATGGTTGTAATGGGTCACTCAATTTCTTCTGGTACATCGACATAAAAACCGAAAATTTAATCCTAACACTTATAAAAGGTACTGGAATTTATACAGATTTTGCGAAGAATTTCTTAGCATTAACTTTCTGGATTCGTAAATTTTGGGAGCAGTTAATAGCCTAAGTTACATTACTCGTCAAATCTGTTATAGGCATTTGGAAAATGTCCACGAATTATGACCATATCGTCGTCGATCATAATGATAAAATACACGTATGTATTGAGAATATTCCCAACTAAAGAGTACATATCCTCTTGACTATGTATGAAAAATATTCCCAATTAAAAGGCAATACATCTTTCCACGTCAGATGTCGGCGGGGGGGGGGGGGGTGTTTGCCCCTCCCCCCAGGGCGATGCAAAATCACTGGCTCTATATCATGATCAGCTACTGCCGCAGTGTGGGGGTCTTCAGTGGGAGGTTGAAACCAACGTTCTTTGGAAGCTTGAATTTCAAGTTGGTGGCTCGTTTGGTGTTGGGCTCGTTCCACGTGAGTAGGTTTCATCTGCTGAAATTAATTATTAATAATTATAACTGATTATCACAATTCAAATTTTCAAAACCAGAAGGATATCCAAACCTAAACTTTCGGCATACTCCCTCTCGCCTTCTCTACCCCGTTTTTTCGGACAGATCCAATCGGGAACCCATTTTTACCCCCCCCCCCCCCCCCCCCCCACCACCACCACCATCTTTTTTTCTATTTTTTGTTTTTTGTTTTTCACCCGTCAAATCTTGACAGTTCAGTAATGGGTTTTTTGGTAGAAGAAGTCTTTCTCCTCCTCTTCTCTCTCTTCTCTCTCTCTCTCTCGCATATGCCTCTCTTGACTAAAACTGAATTATGTACTTGGATGTTAGACGACAGCTGTGGGATTTTGTTAGAGAGAGAGAGAGAGAGACGAGAGAGAGAGGAGAGAGAGATGAATAACTGAAGGTGAGTGTTCATTGCTCCGTTACATTGTACGCTAGCTTTAAGAATGTTATATATAATATATATATATTTATATATATATATATATATATATATATCATTATATTATATATTATATTTTATAATATACATATACTATAAATATATATATATATATATATATATATATATTGTATATATATGTTTACATTTTTGCGGAATTTGTAAAAATCCCCGGAGGTTGTAGAAGAGAGAAGGTCCTGTCATTTTTGTTTTGACAGTTTCATAGTGGAAGCAGCGAAGTTGGGAAATAGGTCAAAGCCTTTGGGAGTCATATTTCCCTCTGCGTGTTTGTGAATATGTATGTATATACGTACATACATTTTATGCACACAAGTATGTATGTATGTATGTGTGTGCGTTTATGATCTCAGTTGTTGTGAATATAACTTCAACTTATTCAGGGTAAGTATATATGATCTCAATTTGTGTTTATGTAAACCATATTCGTGCCATAGATGTTGTCCTTTCCTTGGTGTAGCGGAAATTCCCCTTTATCTCTCCCTTCTTCTCTCTTCTTCTCTCTCCTCTCTCTTCTTCTCTCTCTCTCTCCCTTTATGTTGTTTCCTCCTGTAACGCCCGATCTTATTCTCTTCATTTGTTGTTCCTCTGTTTGTACGGCGATCTCTCTCTCTCTCTCTCTCTCTCTCTCTAATCGGTCCTCCTTTCATTCTTCTCTCCTCTCCTTTCTTCTTTCTCCATTATTCTCCCATCCATCCATTCCCAACTCCTCACCTACCCCCAATTCGCGCCCATTTAGGCGCTGGGATTTACGCTCACCAGCCAGCAAACAAGGGACAAGACATACGTCGTCGTACATCCCGGGAGATAAGGTCATTGGTTAGGAGGACATACCCATTAGCGAGGTCAACTCAGCGGCCCCCCCCCCCCCCCCCCCCCCTCACCTACCTTTGGCGGCCGTGTTTACGATTTGTCAACACTACGGGACCCAAATGAAGGGAGAAGGGGCGCTGCAATCAGTGGGTGATGATGGGGCTTGTGTCGGGGGGCGGGAAGTGTTTGACTCAGTACACTTCCGCCCACATAATACACATACTACACACAGTGTTTTATCTGCCTCGCTGTTTATCCAGAATCTTTGTTAGTGGTTGAGATACTACCACTCCTCACCCCTTCCTT
The DNA here is from genome assembly GCF_015104395.2 of Macrobrachium nipponense. Classification (NCBI taxonomy): domain Eukaryota; kingdom Metazoa; phylum Arthropoda; class Malacostraca; order Decapoda; family Palaemonidae; genus Macrobrachium; species Macrobrachium nipponense. The sequence continues at coordinate 62,178,663 of NC_087220.1, forward strand.
ACTCATCGCCCGTCCCCATCTTTCCTCCCCCTCACCCCTCTCCCGTTTACCTTTACCCGCATCCTTGCAAATTGTGAGTTTGTGTCTTTGGGCAGTGCCGGTCCGTCAGATAACATTGGGAAGTTGGTCAGGTCAAATCAGGTCATATTTCGATTGACGATTTTTAATTGATTTTTTTAAGGCCATTGTGTAAGTCGGTAGTGCTGTCAGTGCACCTCACGTGGTGAATTGTAGGCAGAATATCTCTCTCTCTCTCTCTCTCTCTCTCTCTCTCTCTCTCTCTCTCTCTCTAGTGAAAGGAGGAGGAGGATGGAGAGGAAGAAAGAAATTCTTTTAACGAATCGATACCAGACAACCTGAGAGGGGTTATTACGAGACGGCCAGGCGAAGAGAGAGAGAGAGAGAGAGAGAGAGAGAGAGAGAGAGAGAGAGAGAGAGAGAGAGAGAGTCAATGAATGTCCTCCACTACAAGGATTACAGTACTTTTATGAATGGGTTGACAGTAAAAAAAATGTTTGTTTTGTTTACTTTCATGCGTGGCCTTGATGTTGGAGAGAGAGAGAGAGAGAGAGAGAGAGAGAGAGAGAGAGAGAGTGACGTAACATGAAGAACACCTGATCCTGTTTGATTTATTAAGACCGCGTGGACGGAAGGATGTTGAAGTAATCGTTAATGAGAGAGAGAGAGAGAGAGACTCCTTTCTTTAAGAAGCTGGAATGTAGGTCCCACTGGAACACCACAATTAAATGCTCTCTCAGATGAGAATGGAGAGGCTGCTATTAAGAAGTCTCTCTCTCTCTCTCTCTCTCTCTCTCTGAAGTAAAGAACCCTAATGTTTGTTTTGGTTTCATTGTAAACCTTATTTTTTGTATGTACGGGTCTTCTTATTAATTAGATACTGAGAGAGAGAGAGAGAGAGAGAGAGAGAGAGAGAGAGAGAGAGAGAGAGAGAGAGAGAGAGAGAGAGAGCGCTGTAAGTCACAATGCTCGGACTTTCAGAGCTAAATTTCCCAAGCGAAGAATATGAAAGTAACAAAGTAATAGAAATATTTTACGGAAAGTTGAAGCGTAGTAGGTATTTACCCCAAGGCTTAATTCCCGCCACAAAGTTTGCGAGAATAAAATTTAGCGCTAAAATGAAAACCCCCATTTCGCTTCCTCGGGGAACGTTAAGATTATCTCTCTCTCTCTCTCTCTCTCTCTCTCTCTCTCTCTCTCTCTCTCTCTCTCTCTCCATTTACTCTGGAAGTTATGATGTTTATTTTTCCTTAATTCTCATGTGCGGGTATTCTTTTCAATTCAGTGACTCTCTCTCTCTCTCTCTCTCTCTCTCTCTCTCTCTCTACATTAATCTGGGGGCTATGATGTTTATTTTTCCTTAATTCTTATGTGCGGGTATTCTTTTCAATTCAATCTCTCTCTCTCTCTCTCTCTCTCTCTCTCTCTCTCTCTCTCTCTCTTTTTACATAATCTGGAAGCTATGATGTTTATTTTCCCTTAATTCTTATATGTAAGTATTCTTTTCAATTCAATGCCTCTCTCTCTCTCTCTCTCTCTCTCTCTCTCTCTCTCTCTCTCTCTCTCTCTCTCTCTCTCTCTCATAAGATCTCGCAGGGTCGGCGGAGTTTTATATAAGAATCAAAGTCTTACGGTTTAATTGCTAAGATATTAGACCAGGTTTTTTGTTTTGAGAAATACCAGTTCTCTCTCATAGGAGTGTTCCGGGAACACGGAAGGTCTTGCGCTGTAGTTATTGTCGAATTTGAAGTTGAAGTGGCCTTTCTTGCTTGCTTGCTTGCGCGCACACATGCGCGCGCTGTTGAAAGCGCACCACAGTGATTGTGACGTAACAGCAGTAGTGTGTATTTGTGTGTACACGTGTGTGTGTTTTGTTCATATGTATGTACGTTTGTGTTGAGTGTTTTGTGTAATTGTGTGTGCATGTGTACGTTTGTGTGTGTGTGTTTGTGTATTTGTGTGTGAATGTGTAAGTGTATGTGCATTTGTTTTTGCGTGTGGATTTGTATGTACGTTTGTGTGAGTTTGTATATTTGTGTGCATGTGTGTTTGTGCATTTGTGTATGTTTGTGTATGCGTTTGTGTATTTGTGTGCGTTTGTGCATTTGTTTTGAGCCTGCATTTGTGTACGTTTTTTGTGAGTGTTTGTGTATGCGTGTGTTTGTGCGAGAGGACCATTTCGTATAGGAGAACTGAAACTGACAAACTCATTGCCTTGTGAAATTGGTCATGTTATAGGATTCTAAGAAAGAAATGGAAAGGAAAAATGCGGTGGGATCTATTCTGAAGAAATTGTATAAGTCGCCTTGTTAAAAAGTGCGCGTTATAGTTATAATAGATAAAAGGAAGTTGATATAGGCGATAGCGCACAAGACGCCTTATAAAAGTGGGCGCGTTATAGAAATCTAGAAGCACAATCCAAAGTTAGAGTATAATAATATTTATAAGAGACGTCTCCTATAACCTTCTCAAATAAGAGAAGTGTCAGTTTTGTGAAAATAAAAAAATGAGGAACTAAATTCACGCGAATACTGATTCCCCGAATATCATCGTGCCGTTTGAAGCCGAATCAACATATTCCCGGCAATTCCCACCTCCCCCCTCCCCTCCCCCCTCCCCCTCCCCCGCCCCCTTTTTTATGACATTTCTTTGTAAGCGTCACGTTCCCAGAATCGAACTCGGGGGGTCGTTTTGCAGGGCTCCCAGTTTTCCGCTTCCCGAAGGGCAGAGTTGAACGCGGCCGAAATGTCAACGTGATCGAGGCTTTTGTTTATTTATTTGTTTGTTTTTTGTCTTTGTTTTTGTCGATCGTTTGTTTGTTTGCTTGTTTGTTTTGTTTTTGTTTTTGGGAAGTAACAGAAATAATTTTATGGACAGAGCAGCCTCTCTCTCTCTCTCTCTCTCTCTCTCTCTCTCTCTCTCTCTTCTCTCTCTAAAAAATGTATATAGTACTATATTATATGATATATAATATATATATATATCTATATATATATACTATCATATATATATATATATATATATATACTATAATTTAAAGGCAAAATCCACGAAGGAAAGTGAAAAAATGAAATAACCGCTCGGAGGCCTTTCGATTTCTCGTCCTTTACTAAGCAGACTGCTCAGTTAAAGGACTACAAGTCGAAAGGCCTCCTCGCAACGGTCACTCCATTGTTTCAATTCCCTTCGTGGATTTTGCCTTTATTTAAATATATATTCGTCGTGTTCCGAATTTTCGTGATTCAGTTATACATATATAATATATATATATAACCCTATATATATATATATATATATATATATATATATATGGTATATATATATATATATAGACAAAGTATTAGAGATAGAGAGCAGAGAGAGAGAGAGAGAGAGAGAGAGAGAGAGAGGAAGATTCATATCATTAGAATATTAAATATTCTAAAAAAAATATTTGTATGACAGAAAACATTCCTGTCAGCCAAAAGAGAAAGTCAAATCACTTAGCTGTTCCAACCAAACTTCTACCTGATTTGCGTCATATACAACACCAGTTTATAAAATCAATGTTTAGCGTGAAGTCACAAACAGTGTATTGTAATGTTATGATTATATCTGCTGTATCAAATGTTCTAAATTGCCATGATAAGTTAAAAGGTTTTGCTATTGGTTCGTGCAGAGCAGATGTCTGTCTGTGTCGAACAGCTGTAATTAATTAATGCATCGCTAAAGCGTAATACACTTAAACGTAAAACGATATTCATTTGCATAATTGTGACCGGCATTTAACATGCAGCTCAAAATTAATTTCGTGATTGTGTTGTGTACATCGAACATTTTCCATTGATGTAATGGTAGACGGAATTGATTTTCAAAAGGCTATTTTGTTCTCTTAAATAAAGTGGTTTATAGAGATTCAAATAAGGCAGTAACACTTATAATTTATCTTGCCGGCATTACTTATTCATTTTATTAGTTTTCTGAAAACTACTTTGCAGGCTTTACACTGTCCGTCTGCACTTTTTCTGTCCGCTCTCAGATCTTCCAAACTACTGAGGCTAGAGTGCTACAAATTGGTATATTGATCATCCACCCTCCAATCATCAAACGTACCAAATTGCAGCCCTCTAGCCTCAGTAGCTTTTAATTTATTTTAAGATTCAAGTTAGCCATAACCGTCCGCCTGGCAACGATATAGGCCAGGCCACCACGGACCTGTGGTTAAAGATTTATAGGACGCGGCTCATACAGCATCATGCCTAGACCGGTGACCTGGATTATGCGATGTGCAGAAAACTCGATTGCGCCGAAGAAACGTCGGCCCATTTAGTTACTTGTTTATTTAACTTTGCTGTTTCTTAACAAGTTATGGTCCCAGTTAAGGTGAAGAGAAAAGGCCAATTTAAAAAAAAAATTAAGAGAAATTTAATATTAACGAAACTGAAGGAAAATTTATCATTGCTGATTGATTTCTAGTTTAATGAAACGGATATGAATTAGAAGATAGGTGTTGATTGAATGAAACAACAGAAAATAATAATTTCATTTAATATAATTTGCCATAGTGACAATTTATCGTAAAAGGTAAACATGTTTATACAAGACATTATTATTATCATTATTTATACGAATCTGGTAAATTTGTTTTCATGGAATTTGCCATACGACACTATCATAAAAGATAAACCATATCAATATTATTATTATTATTATTATTATTATTATTATTATTATTATTATTATTATTATTATTATTATTATTATTATTATTATTATTATTACAAATCTGGTAAATATGTTTTAATATAATTGCCATAATGACACTGTATCGTATCATTATGGTAAATTATATTAAAACATAATAACTCTTATATAAATATGATTTACCTTTTCCTTATTATTATTATTATTATTATTATTATTATTATTATTATTATTTATTATTATTATTATTACTAATACAAATATTGTAATTTTTTCAATATAATTTGCCATGGACACTTTATCATAAAGGGCAAACCATATTTATGTAAGACATTTGCTATTATTATTATTATTAATATTATTATTATTATTATTATTATTATTGTTGTTGTTGTTGTTGTTGTTATTATTATTATTATTATTATTATTATTATTATTATTATTATTGTTTTGGATGTTATTATTATTATTTATTATTATTATTATTATTATTATTATTATTATTATTATTATTATTATTGTTGTTTGTTGTTGTTGTTGTTGTTGTTGTTGTATTGTTTGTTGTTGTTGTTGTTGTTGTTGTTGTTATTATTATTATTATTATTATTATTATTATTATTATTATTATTATTGTTGTTGTTGTTGTTTATTATTATTATTATTATGATTATTATTATTATTATTATTATTATTATTATTATTATTATTATTATTATTATTATTATGTAGATAAAACCTGTTCATATGGAACAAGCTCACCAAAGGGGCCACTGACTTGAAATTCAAGATTCCAAAGAATATTATGGTGTTCATTAAGAAGAATTAAGAAGTAACGTGAAATACAGAAAGAAGAGACCTCACTTATCAAAAAAAATGATAATAATAATAATTAAATAAATAATAAATACATAAAAAGATAAGAAGTTAATATTCCAACAAGCTATATTGCAACGGAAATACGATTCTAAATTGTCATTCAATTTGACTTGACGTTAAGGAGAGGAATATGTAACAATTGTATTCCAACTCAAATCACAGAGAACTGTTCTCCTGAACAGAAGAACGAAAGTAAGAATGTTATTGCATGTAAACAAAGAGAACAGGACGATAATAATGGGACGATTGTGTGGACAGGTGAATCTTCTACCTGAGTCTGTCTGTTGTCCGCGTATCCAAAAGCAGTGTACTACATAATAGATTGCAGAGTTAATTAGGCTTGTTAGCACAACAACGCTCCGTTGCTAATAACGCAGCGTGATGCTGGAGCCTTTATTTGAACATTTTAGTTAGTCCTGGTGCGTTATTGAGAGAGAGAGAGAGAGAGAGAGAGAGAGAGAGAGAGAGAGCATAGGACGGCTGTTATCGTGGGTTATCCATTTATAGTGTATTTGAGTGAATCTCTCTCTCTTCTCTCTCTCTCTCTCTCTCTCTCTCTGTGTGTGTTTTTAATGCCTGGAGTTTTGTTGCAGGTACTTTTTTTTTTGCTTTTTAAATTTGTTTTTTTTTTCATGATGTTCGAAATTTTACTTTTTTAAATTTTTTTTTAGATCAAAGCATGTTGGTTAAAGTCTCTCTCTCTCTCTCTCTCTCTCTCTCTCTCCTCTCTCTCTCTCTCTCTCTCTCTCTCAGAATATATATTTGGCGTTTGGTTGAATCTTATTTTAAGTGTTATAATCTCATTTTACAGAGAGAGAGAGAGAGAGAGAGAGAGAGAGAGAGAGAGTGGCGGAACAGCGTCGCGCGTCGAAAATCACTGCTATCTCTCTCGTATGCTTCGCCGGTCACGTGACTGATCTCCCCCCGCCCCCACCCCCCTGTTCCCAAGAGGCGAAACTTCCGTTTGATTCGTCAGTCGACAATGTTTCACGTATTTGAGAGAGAGAGAGAGAGAGAGAGAGAGAGAGAGAATTCCTACTCCTCAGTCACTCCCCACAAACTCCCCCAAATCGACCTGACCTCATCCCCTGCACCCACGGAAGTGGCGAGGCAGGTGACCTCATTAAAACGAAAGGTGATTCGAGAGATTGTGAATCAACCCGGGTTTAATTCTGCCGGATATCTCATTAAAACCAACCAGGGGTTTGGTCGAGGGAGTTGTAATACAAGAACCGTATTTATAATTGCTCATAACGCACTCGGCGGTTGGGAGAACCCTCTGTAGTAGACGTTGTTGGGTGGAGAGGGTTACTGTATATAGGTTGTCGTTTATTAGTTATTCGGGGCATGTTTGGCCT
>NC_087220.1:62193097-62228097 GCF_015104395.2 Macrobrachium nipponense
TCTATTTATTTATTTATTTATATATTTCCAAATATTTTTTATTATAGTTTGTCTTTCCATTTATTTATTTATTTATCTATTTTTATTATATTTTGTCTTTCTGTTTTCCACATCCTCCTGCTGAGGATTCCCTTACACGAACGGCATGGCAGGACATTCCCTTTGACCCAAATCCCTACCTTTAGCTTACGGCTGCTGCCATGACCCGTAATCCCCTCCCCCCCACCATTTTAATCCCCTCTTTAATCCCGTGGGGATTTGGGGATTTCTCTCTCTCTCTTTTAGCCAGATTTAAATCCGCTCTTGTGTCCGGGATGAGAAGAGAGAGAGGTGGCAGGGCGTGAGGACTTTCTCTCTCTCTCTCTCTCTCTCTCTCTCTCTCTCTGGGAAGAGTTTAAAAGAAAGCTAGACAAAATCACGAGGAGGACGCTGTGAATCAACAGTAAAACCTGCTCCTACAGATAAGTGAGCACACGATGTCTCCTCTTAGGATGGACTAACAAGTCTTTGAGACATCCTAATCCTTGTAACTCCTTGCAACTCTCTCTCTCTCTCTTTCTCTCTCTGTCGTGGATTTTTTTTCGTTCCTCTCTCTCTCTCTCTCTCTCTCTCTCTCTCTCTCTCTCTCTCTCGTCTCGCTCGGAGTTTTTTCGTTGCCTCTCTCTCTCTCTCTCTCTCTCTCTCTCTCTCTCTCTCTCTCTCTCTCTCTCTCTTGCCGTTTGGGATTCTATTGAACTGATGAGAGGAATGGTGTTAATTTTTATACTTTATTTCTCAAATGTTATCTAGTTTTGGCTGCGTGGACAGTTATAACAATAAGTAGACAAGGGAAAGAAAGTCGAGTTTTCTTTACAGCGTATCAGGAAGGCCGCCGGAGATAGATCTTTATTTCGGTGTTTGGTGGCCTTGGCCTTTCTATCGTTGCCAGACGGACGATGATGGCTCAATTTAACGATGAATAGAACAAAACCTACTGAGGCTAGAGGGCTGCAATTTGGCATGTTTGACGATTGGAGGGTAGATGATCAACGTACCAATTTGCAGCCTCTAGCCTCAGTAGTTTATATTTTATTTATATGGTTCAAGTTAGCCGTAATCGTGCGTCTGGCAACGATATAGGTCAGTGGTTTTTAAGCTCTGAGGGCTGACAGACAAAGCCAACTCAATCGTTTTGTTTTACAGAAAACTAAAATCTGTGTTAGTCGACAACTATAGCCTTCATTCCACTCTAGTTTGATCACAAAATACCCTTCATCTATATTCTTCCAATTTTACCTACATTCTCCCATTCTTTGTTATTCTTGACACATTCTTCCCTTGGGGCGTTGCAAAATGGCCCATATAGTCTTAACCTTCTTTTATACTCCCTCAGTCTTTAGCTTTACTGACATTCGTCTGGGTTCATATATCCACCTTTCCTGTTCAGGTTTTCAGGTTTATCTCGAAAGGGCCTTTTTATTTCTCGTCTTTTTAATGGTCTCCCATTCATTGTTATTTTTTCTCGCTCCATTTTTGTTATATTCTCCCATTCATCATTATTTTTTCTTCTCTGTGCTGGGACCAACGTTCTCCCTCCATTAAATACACACCTTTTGCAGCAGCAAGGATTATCCTAAAACGCCATTCATACTCTCTCTCTCTCTCTCTCTGATTGAGTCGTCAGTTTCTAGGCCAGCGGATGTCCGCAAACAGAGCGTGGTGATGTATAGCAAAACGCCTCCTTCCTTAATGGAGCCTAAGTAAATTTTTGTTGTTGTGGGTTAATGAAAGAACTCATTAACACTAATTAATGGCTTCATTAGTTCTACCAGCGGGGTGTGTGTGTGTGTGTGTGTGTGTGTGTGTGTGTTTTCTGTTACTCCTCATGGGGAAATGGTTGGGGTTGGATAGGGAGGGGAGGGGGGGAGAAGTCAAAAGTGTTTTATGGGGCGTGGACAAAACCAGAGAGAGAGAGAGAGAGAGAGAGAGAGAGAGAGAGAGAGAGAGAGAGAGAGAGAGAGAGAGAGAGAGAGAGAGAGAGAGAATGATAATAATGAGTGGTTGAGTGCTAAAATGTCTTTCAGGAATATTATCCCTTTGTTTAGTGTATTTCGTTTTATTGTCATTTTTGTTCCATCTCCTGCTATCTTGTTTATTGAATATTCTTTAAATTAGAATTCGTATTCTGTCACTTTTATCGTCATGATGTGGAACTGATATTATCCCCCTTTTTTTATCTCTCCCCCCCATCTCTTTCGTTTCTTCAATCCACCATTGTAATATAATTTGTATTTATTATTACCTTTCTCGTTTAATATCTTTTTTGTCATTTTATTTCTATCACCTTTATATTCATTCAGTGGAACAAATATTATTCCCCCATTTTTTGTCTTCCCTATTTCTCTCATTTCATTCGTCTACCTTTGTAAAATTATCGCTTTTATTTATTATTAAGATTTGTGTTAGATGTTATCCTTTTTAGCATTATTTCCATTCTACCACCTTCATCTTTATGCTGTGAAAAAAAAAACATAATCCATCTTTTTTTTTATCCCATCGTTATTCCTCTCATTTCATCAATTCACCGTTTACTTTGTGTTTTATAGCTACTACTTCTTCCAAGCATATCATTTTATTATTATGTGTTTATCAGTTATTCTCATTGTGTCTCTCGCCGTATTCACTTGTCTTCTTTACATTTGCAGTAACTGTTTCACCTCTCTCTCTCTCTCTCTCTCTCTCTCTCTCTCTCTCTCTCTCTCTCTGTACGGTATATACATGTAGGTATTATATAAATAAATATGTATGCTTGTATATGTATGTATAAAAGGCCCATTAAAACACTGGTGTAAAGCTTCAAACCAGAGTTTTTTAATGGGCCTTTTATACTTTATACGTAGCCTTTTTTAACAGAATTTATTTGCATGTATGAATGTATTTATCATGTGTATATAATGTGTGTATAAAGAAAAGTAAAGGTTAGTACAGTCAGTAATTTAACGTCCCATTCCTCAAATGTCAAAAAAAAAAAAAAAAAAAAAATCATGATCTTGAATTTGACATTACAGTCAAATGAACTCACATTTTTATTTCCATTGATTTCAGTAAATCAATTTGCTCTCAAACCTTCGTCATCCTTAACATGTCATCCCCTAACTCAGAGCCTCTCTTCCAAATTTGGGTACGAGTATGCCCTGTTTAAAAAGCCCCACGAATTAATGGTTAAAAAAATTACCGGGTGCATGAGGAGCGAGCATCATTTTCCCATTTAATGAATTTGAGCAAGATCTGGAGGAGGAATTCCTGGGGGCAGTTTTGGGCACAAGAAGGCCGCCCAAGTCTTACTGGGCATTTTTTTGTTCGGGGGAGGGGTGGTAGGGGAAAGTTGGTGGTGGAGGATCTAGAGATGGTAAATGGTTGTTTGCGGAATTTGGGTGGGTGCTAGTTTAGAATTATTATTATTATTATTATTATTATTATTATTATTATTATTATTATATGATCCACGTCATACTGGACATCTTAAGGGGGAGGGGGATTCTGGAGTAGGTAAATGAATTTTGGGTGGATGTCATGTTAGATTTTATTATTATTATTAATTATTATTATTATTATTATTATTTTTATTATTATTATTTGAAGTAGGAGACCCTCTCTCAAACATGTTTTGTTAAAGAGGATGGCAGCATCAGTGGAATTGATTTTATATATGGTCTTTTCAATTCTAATTATTCTCTTCTCATCAGGGTTGATATTTGCTAATAGCTGGCCGATGTCCATATTTTGGTTAAGGAAATGTCTTCTAAAAATGCCAATTATTGATATGATAACTAAACGTGGCGTATGGTCGCCGTAGAGTGTACAAATCTTGGTCTAGATGTTGTCTGAGGGCGTGACGGAACTTCCACGTTTTCAAGGAAGGGTGAGCTTCAACTGACTGGAATGGGTTTCAACCTGCACTAAGTGCGTCTAACTCTATCAGGTACAATAGAGTTTTGAACTGACTGGAATGGGGTCGTTCGGCGGTATTTATTGTGTCCCGGGTGCTCTGTCTAGTGAGAGCCGAGTTTTCATTGGCTGAACAGGGGATCAAGTCCCCAGTCAAGCCCGTCTTGCAGAGGTGGATGCTCGCACTGTTCTTCGCGTGCGGACGCTGGAGTCTCTGGGAGGGTAGTATTGGGAAGATCATTCCCAATACTACCCCCCCTTTTCTGCTGTGGGGTGGGGGTGGGGGGGGTGGGGATGGTGTTTGTATCCTGTAGGTAGTTGTACCGCCTTGCACTGATGATACCTGTTAGTTACTTCCATATTATTATTATTATTATTATTATTAATTTTTTTTTTTTTTTTTTTTTTTTTGCTCTATCACAGTCCTCCAATTCGACTGGGTGGTATTTATAGTGTGGGGTTCCGGGTTGCATCCTGCCTCCTTAGGAGTCCATCACTTTTCTTACTATGTGTGCCGTTTCTAGATCACACTCTTCTGCATGAGTCCTGGAGCTACTTCAGCCTCTAGTTTTTCTAGATTCCTTTTCAGGGATCTTGGATCGTGCCTAGTGCTCCTATATTATTATTATTATTATTATTATTATTATTATTATTATTATTATTATTATTATTATTATTATATATCGTTTTATTTTATTTTTATTATTTTATTTGTATTATTTATTATTTTTATTAAATTACTTTCGTTTTTTATTTTTGTTATTTTTCTTTTCAAATTATTACTACATATTATTTTGTGAGTTTTATTTTTATAGGTTTTATCTTATTATCATTATGTATTAAATATTATAGTATTTTTATATTAATTTATTATTTTATTTCATTTTTAATTGATTTTATTTTCATTTTTATTTTATTTATTTTATCATCATTATTTTTATTTTTCATTTTTACTTTTGTTTATAATTTTAATATTTGTTATCAAAGTTATTACTATTATTTTTATATATATTCTTTTTTTATTATATTTTTATTAATTTTTTTATATTTTACCATTTTTATTTTATTTATTTTTACTTTTAATATTTTATTTTAATTATCTAATATTATTATTGTTATTATTTTTTACTTCTATGTTTGTTTCTAACTTTATTATTTTATTTTAATTATTATTATTTATATTTTTGTTATTTTTGTTTTTTTATGTGTATATATTTATTTTTATTATTCCTATTATTTTATTTACATTTTTTAATTTATTTATATTACTATTATTTTTATAATTTATAACATTATTTCAACTAATTTTATTTCTATTTTATTGATATTATTCTTAGTTTTGTTAATGCTTTCCTTAGTATTATTTTATTGTTTTCTTATTATTTTTAAATATTTTTGTGTTTTGTTACTCTTTTATTGTTAAATCAGTATTTGATTTTATTTTTATTTACATTTATTTTTATTTGCATTTATTTATTATTATTAACTATTATTATTCATTCATTTTTATAAATTTTTCTTTTTATTTCATTTATTTTTATTTTAAAAATATTATTGTATATTTTACAATTTTTATCTGTATTTTATTTTTTATTTTGAATTTTTAATTTACCTATATTTTTATTATTATTGTTTTATTTTATAATCTTTATTTTTTTATATGTATTATATTTTTTTTTATTATTATTATTTTTACTTGATTATTATTTTAATTTTTATTTTCATATTATTAATATTATTAAATTTTTCCTTATTTTTATATAAATTATTATTATTTTTATCTTGAATTTTTTTATTATTACTTTTTTATTATTAATATTTATATTTTTTTATAATTTATTTTATTATATTATTATTTATTTTTATTTTTATTTTTATTATTTTTTACTTACATGTTTATTATTTTCATTTTTATTTTTATTTTTAAAATTATTACTATTATAATAATATTTATATTTTTTATTATTTTTTTTATTATCTTCTATATTGATGTTTATTATATTTTTATTTATATTTTGTTTTTATTACTTTTATATTCATTTTTATCTTTTTTTATGATTATTTTACTTTATTTTATTATATTTTTATTGATTTTTTCAGTTTTAAATATATTTTATTTTGCTCTTTATTTTTATTTTTATTCTATATTTTAAGTTATAGATTTATTAGTATTGTTGTTGTTTATTTTTTTATATATATTTTTTCAATTTTATTTATAATTTTTTATTTTATTTTTTTTATTCTTGTTTTCTTTATTATTTCATTATTTTTTACTTTTATTTTTATTATTTTATTTTAATTTTAATTTTTAATTATTTTTATTTTTAATTTATTTTTTTCACTATTATATTATTATTGTTATTATTTTATTATTGTTATTTTTATTTTATTTTATTAGATTTTGTTATTATTTGAATTTTTATTATTATTTGTATTTACAAAATTATTATTATTATTGTGTCCTCTGATTTTTATCATTACTAATCTTATTTTTATTATTAAATATATTATATTGTTATTTTTGTTTTATATTTTTCATATTATTTGTCTTTTGAAATTTTATTATCATTATTTTACTAATTGTATTTTATAATTTTATATTTTTGTTTTTATTTTTTATTTTTTTATGTTATTAATAGTATTACTTTATTGATTTTATATGTAGATTTTATTTTTATATTTATTGTTAGTATAATATATAAATTTTATTATTATCGGTTTACTCATTTTTTTCATATTTTGTATTTTTACATTTTATTTATATTTTTGTATTTTTAAATTTTATTTTATTTTTATTATATTATATTATTTATTTTTTATTTTTATTAATGTTATCCTTATTTTTGTGATTATTATTTTATCTATATTTCATTTGTATTAATTTTTATTTATAAAGTTAATTTTAATTATTATTATTTTATTTTTATCTTTATTCTGGAAGTTGACCCTCTATTAAATATGTACAGTTAAAAGTAATTGCTGCCTCAGCTGCATTAATTTTATATAGGTATTTTTTCCTAATTATTGTTTTCTCATTGTTCCTTAAACTGTTGAGCAACGCACCGAAGGTTGGCATGTCTAATACAGGTAATTATGAAAGTCAATTTTAATTATTTTGAAAGATGCCAGAGGCTGTAGTTAAACATTCGTTGTATAACCCGTAGAGTTATTCAATGGTTAATTTTCATTCCAAGTTTGCATTCTGAATGTTCCTTAGTACTACTTAAACAGGCTAGTAGAGCGCTTATGGAGGCTACTTTTACATGCAGGGTCAAGATCAGTGTATATATTTATATTTCAATTTTTACAGATAAACTATGATATGAGCCATCAAAGTCACTTTCTCTCTCTCTCTCTCTCTCTCTCTCTCTCTCTCTCTCTCTCTCTCTCTCTCTCTCTCTCTTCTGATACTTCTCAGTCTTTTCCCTTCTACTCAGGTGTCCCATGGTATTGCGATATCAATGTGTGATACCTGCTAGTAACTTCCACCCTTACTATTATTATTATTATTATTATTATTATTATTATTATTATTATTATTATTATTATTATTATTATTATTATTATTATTATTATTATTACCTGGAAGCTTGAATTTCAAGTCATTGGCCCCTTTGGGTGGCTTGTTCCCTATGAAATGGGTTCGTCTTCTGAATAATAGAGATGAAAAGAAACTTCAATAAATGTTAAATTTTACTTTTTAAAGGTATGAATATTTATGCAATATTCTCCGTAAAATGTTTTGTTTATATATGTATATGTATTTATCTAATGTATATGGTTTATAGCTGGAATGAGGGATTCAATTCGTTTCAATTAAGTTCAGTAACAGTAATGTCACAAGCACAAATATCCCCTGGGGGAACGATTATTCCTCGCAATCAGCCTTTCACATCTCTCGTATCATCAGCGCCCCTCCCCCCTCTCTCTCTCTCTCTCTCTCTCTCTGTCGCCGACCCCTGATATAATCACTAGCGCTTTGTAATGACATTTGGCGTCATTTAAAAGGAGAGTTCATTACTGTTTTTTTTTTTCCCTAAAAATGGACACTAACGACTTTGGGCGTTGAGGAATGTTTTCCAAAGGGCCGCTTGTTATCCTCATTAGTGTGTCGAAAGTGTTTTTGCGAAAAAAAAAAAATTGTTTGGATGATATTCGACGATCTCCACAATAGTTTTAGAATGGTGAAGGGGGGGGGGGGGGTTGATGTCCCATTGGGAGACGGGTGGGCCAACTCAAATTGACCCTGAAATAGAAGGGGCGTGTGGTAATACGATGGGATTCCTTCTGATGCATAGACGATGTCCTTATGGTTAAAGGATGCTAGGTATTTCTGTACTATGGCGTTCCCTCTGTATTTGGTGGTCCTAGGGTCTTGTATAATTCCTTAACCAGGCCAGGTTTGGAGATCCTGCGAGCCGACAGATGATGGTCTTCTGGCTATAGGAAGGTGATCCTTATATCATAGGGGGATCTTTATATTCTAAGGGTTTTATATCCTACGGTGATCTATTTATCCTAGGGGTATCCTTATATCCTAGGATGATATTTATATTATAGGGTGATCCTTATATCCTAGGGGGATCTTTATATCCTGTGGGGTCCTTATATATTAAAGGGGATCTTATATCCAACGTGGATCCTTATATCCTCATATCCTAAGGGGATCTTAATATTATAGGGGTATCCTTATATCCTAGAGGAATCCTTATATCCTGAGGGGATCCTTATATCCCACGGCATTCCTGTTATCCTCTGAGGATCCTTACATCCTAGGGGGATCCAGGTATATATCTTACTGGACCAGGGACAGGAATCCTTCAGCGCCACGAAGGTTGGCCATGTGTCTACAGGATATAGGGATCCTTCAGTCCAAGGGTGACCTCCTTATAGATAAGAGAAACAGGATCCTACGTGGTATAGGTTGGTGATCCTGCGGACCTATTAGCTCTTGATCCGAGGGCTCCTACGAAAAGTCATGACCTCGTACAACCAGTGTCATGTTGCTAGATTCCTGATGACATTATATCACCCGAAAAGGATATGTCACGCGGGTGACGGAATCTCGCCTTTATCGATTATAATTGTTTGTTGCGATGATGTGGCGCTTTAAGGGGGGAGGGTGAAGAGAGGTCCTGGCCTCTCCCCTTCCCCCCCTCCCTTTCTCATAATTGTGTAATTGGTCGCCACTGCTGGTCTCCAATTACGGGGGATATTTGATAAAAAGTGACCTACTACAGTCGGCTGGATTCCCCCCCCCCCCTTCCTACACACACACACACACACCTGATAATGCGGACGCCAATTAGCGCCCGTGTCGCGGAATATTGGCGTCATTATTTCCCCCTTTTGGGGGCGGTGTTGGGTTGGGTGGGTTGTGGTGGGTGGGCGGGGTGTGGCGCCCAGGGGGGGGGTGGGGGGTTAGTTGCGTGATTAATTCTCGCGTCGATAAATATTGGCGATATTTGGTCGCTATTAAGGCGTTATTAGTTGCTGCTGGTCAGCCGAAGTCATCGCGTAATTGGAGTTTTATTGCTACTATTGCAGAGTGAAATTGGGATGAAAATTGATGTGGGACCTCTGTTTCAGGACAGGTGGGGGCGGGGAGGGGGAATCGGGGAAGGGGGGTGGCTATAGTTTATTATGGACAACCTCGGTCAGGCGTGTTCAATTGATTTCAGACGACGAATGCTACGCCAGTTTACATAGTCAATCTGTCAGCTGCATGCATGTGGCGGGCAGTTTACCCTCGGATTCTTTTGATGTTGTCAATGCTTTGCTTTAGATTTTGGAATCGTTGCTCATCTTAATATTTATTGATACATTTTATGAATTTATTAATAGCGTATATATATAGGAATCGTTCTAGTTAATAAATTTGAGTTAATGTTTGATATCTCGGGGAATGAAACGAATTTCCTAAAACCGCACGTTTTATACCGAGTATTTTTGGTCTCGAAATGAAACTCCTTTATTTAGGAAAGATAAAAGCAGCTTAGATTAGAATAATACTGATAATACTGAAGAGCAGCTGAAAGGTTTTATTTTTTTATAACTACCTCAAAATTCACAAATGAAAAAAAAAGACTCATAGCGCCAATTTAGAAAGCTTACGTGGCTCTAATAATAATAAAACTGTTATAAGTGAAAACTAAAAGTTTTATAACTGAAAAAAAAAAAATTATTTGTACCCGAACGCCTCCATAATTCTGGCGTAAGAAATCACAAACTGCTGTCGCAGAAATACTTATATCTTCTCTCTCTCTCTCTCTCTCTCTCTCTCTCTCTCTCTCTCTCTCTCTCTCTCTCTCTCTCTCTCTCTTTTATTGCAACTTTAAGAGTTACACCTATTAATTTCTTTGGTCATTTTTGTTTTAAAATCTTCATGTCCTTTCCTAGTTCATCTATTTTTATTATTGCTTTTTTCCTCCCCCTTCTCTTGCTATTATTGCAAATTTTTCCTCTCTCTCTCTCTCTCTCTCTCTCTCTCTCTCTCTCTCTCTCTCTCTCTCTCTCTCCTAACTCTTTTATTCCTTTTTTTAACCCTTCATTTCCTTTCTCCGTTCTGTGCTCTCTCTCACTCTCTTTGCTGGGTCGAATTCCCTTAAACTGTCAGAACAATATGGACTCTCTCCCTAGTGAGTATTTACTAACTCTCGTTCGGTCTCCTCTTTCTATATGCACGACTTCCCCTATTTTACGTCGGCCCTATTGGATTCCATCTTCCCTATTCATCCCTGTCGTTTGGGGGACATACTTTAATACTCGCTATTTCGTGTCGGCTTTATGAGATTCTCCCATATTTATGAAATCGTCCCCCTTTTTTTTTGTGTTTAAGGCTCGCTGTCTTTTTCTGTGACATATTTTCATTGTTATTGTTTTTCCAGAAGAGCTCTATGGAATGTGATGATGTTTATGGATGCTGTTTATTATTATCATCAGTTTTATGGATTATGGTAATATTCGTGGATTTCTGTGTAGTTTAATTCTCTTGGGACTCGAGGCAATATCTTTTGTTAACCCGCTTGTATGATGTAGATCTGCTGTGATTTTTATGGCTCTCTCTCTCTCTCTCTCTCCAAGCTGTAAGAATCAGATTTTGGAAGAAAACTGAACGAATTTCTCGATGGCTCATTTGATAGAGGGGGTAATTTAAATCCTTCATTTTTTTTATTTAGACGAGGCGGTAATTTAATTGGCTTGAGGGCTGGCTAAATAGATGATATCGGTTTATTGATTGTTTGCTTAAAGATAAACAAAAGTTGTATGTATAAAGAAAAGAAAAAGTAATGATTCACGTTGAAAGAATGTCAGAATTATTTCACAGACTTAAAGATAAGCAAAAGTTGTTAGTATAAGGACGAGAGAAAGTAATTATTCACATTTAAAGAATATCAGAATTACTTCACAGACATGCGTTTAAAGAAATAGGTTTAAAGATAATTCCCACCCGCCCTCCCTACTCCCCCGTTGCTCGAAATTCCGTGATGCCAAGCGAGAAAATCATTTCACTCCCACCTGATGTCTGGCGAAAGCAGAGGGAAAGCAAAGAGAAAGCAAATGCTGGCTTTTGCCTTTTGCCTTTCCATCACCCGTCCGTCCAGCAGGTTCTTCTGCTGAGCTCCCTCGCTGATGTTCTGTCCGTGGCGGAAGTAATGGACAAATGAACGCATGCTGGAAACAGACGAACGGACTGGAATTCCAGGTTGGGCAAAAGAAGGAACATGACACCGCAGAGGATGGGGGGAGATATTGCCTTCGCCTGGATGGACGTTCGTGTTGGAAAACGTGCTGGAAAACGTGCTGGAAAACGCGCTGGAAAACATAAGCTTGTATGCGTCTGTGGTGGTAGCGAAGCGTTCGAACGGGCGCATGCCTTGGCTGGGACCATACTGCCCAGAAAAAGATCTGAGCACCTAACGAACTATATGAGGTGGTGAAGCGCTCGTACAGGCGCTTGTCTTGATTCGTACTTACTCTTAAGAAATGGTTTTATATTTATAACAAACATAGTAGTAGACTTTTTGGAGAATAAAAAGATGTACCCCTGGCCTTTTCATCCATGCATACATTCTTGTATACACCCCTACGTATGTATAGCCCAAATTTGCATACACTGACATTCTTCTGCATACTTGCATGAAAATACAGTAGATTGTTATAGTAACAACACCCGAATTAAGTATGACAGACGCATACAGCGTAATGGTATACATGTGTAAGGACTTGCCCAGCTGGCTTGTACATCTTAAACTCGGGCGTGAATAGAGAGAGAGAGAGAGAGAGAGAGAGAGAGAGAGAGAGAGAGAGAGAGAGAGAGAGAGAGAGAAAATAATTCAAAATGCAAAGAGAGAAACGGGAAATTGGCAGCTAATGAGATGACAGACCCAAGTTGAAAGAAGGACCTCCCCAAAAAAAGGGGGTCACTCCCCCCTCCTCCCGTCCCCTGAAGTTGAAACCAGAAGAATCCTGAAAGGAGAAGGAACTGTAGGATTTAGGAAGGAGTGTGGATAAGAGAAGTATGTTTCATGGATTTAACGTTTTAAGGATTTTCTTGAGTTTTATGGTGTTTGGAGGCGAGGCTAAGTATTCGTGGAATTATTTACGTGGAAAAGTATACGTGCAAATTATTAATTAAATCAACAGTTATTCATTATTGATAATTAGTTTCCTTATTATGCATATGTAAGTATATCGTTACATATATATATATATATATATATATATAGATATATATATATATATATATATATATATATATATATATATATATATATATTCCGTATAAAGAAGTACCAGATACAACTTGACCCATCCTAACCCAACCCATCGGACAGAATCTCTCCCCCGTGCCCCCCCCTTCCCCCCCCTCCCTTCCCCCTCCCCTTCCCTCCCCCTTCCCTCCCGTCCTCCCCCCCACCTCCCCCCCTCAGAAGGTAACTCTGTTTGAATGGTTCCTTAATTATTCGAAGTTCAGGGCAGCTGGCGCCGTGTGAAGTTGAACATCAAACATTTATTTAAAGGGGGCGAATCGACCCCCCCCCCCCCCCCCGGGGGGGGGGGTTCGGCTTTGTTACGAAGCTCCCCTTCTCTAGGATCCCGAGAGGTACTCGTTAGACGCATCCTTGTGATATATATAGGTACTTCTTAGGGCATCACTGGCTTCTTCTTCTTCTTCTTCTTCATTTTGAGAGAGGGGTTTTTGAAGCTCATATGATTTTTATCCTCGATACATAATAGACCCGTCAGAAATTAGAGGTGGTTCTTATTTTATTAACACTGAGGTGAGCCTCTTCTCCCTCTCTCCTCTTCTCCTCTCTCCTAGCCTCCTCTCCCTTCTCTCTCCATCCTCTCTCTCCCATCCCATCCTGCCCCTCCCCTCCCCCTCTCTCCTCCCTCTCCCCCTCTCTCCCCTCTCTTATCTCTCTCTCTCTCTCTCCTCTCTCTCTCTTTCATCATTATTATTATTATTATTATTATTCAGTAGATGAAACCAATTCGTATGGAACAAGCCCACCACAGGAGACGCTGACTTGAAATTGAAGCTTCCAAAGAATATTAAGGTGTTCATTAAGAAGAAGTAAGAGGAAGCAAAGGCAAATACAGAAAGAAGAGATCCTCCTTATAAAGAAAAAGGGGAAATCAGAATTTAAAAAAATAATTAAAAACGTATTAAACAAGATTATCCCCGAGTAAGTGTGTGAATTTGGGAAATAATTCCTTCGGGCATTTCCCGAAATGTAAAGTTTGATGTTTTTCTTTAATATATTCGTTTATGCATGAGATTATAAGGAGCGAATTCCTTCTCTGCTTTGGTGAGTGGAGAAGTATCTCATCATTTCAGAATAATTGTATGATTTCTGGAATTTCCTGTACTGAATATTATGCTCTTTCGGCCTGGTGGGGTTTCAGTGGACCACTGTGATGTATGTATTACATACATGCATTCATACATAACACAGCAATATACAAATATAATTGTTGATATACATCCACATGCATAGCATAGCAATATACAATTGCAAATGTATGTAATTATTTGTTTGTGTATATTGCTGTGTTATGTATGTATGAATGTATGTAATGATTTGTAATTGTATACTGATGTGCAATCTGTGTATGTATATAAATATTGATAGTTGTATATTGCTGCGCAATCCCTGTACGTATATAAATATCGATAGTTGTATATTGCTGTTATGTCTGTATGAATGCATGTAGTGATTTGTAATTGTGTATCGCTGTGCAATCTGTGTATGTACGTATATAAATATTGATAATTGTATATTACTGTGTTATGTATGTATTATGTGTGTATGTAATTATTTGTAATCGTATATTGCTGTGGTATCTGTCTGTTGTGTATAAATATTAATAGTTATGTGTATATATGGTTATAATTTTGTAGTGCTTTAGTATGTATGTGCGGTAATTATTATTATTATTATTATTATTATTATTTTATTATTATTATTATTATTATTAGTTATTATTATATATATATATATATATATATATATATATATATATATATATATATATATATATATATGTGTGTGTGTGTGTGTGTGCGTGTGTGTGTGTGTGTGTGTGTGTGTGTGTCTGTGTGTGTTTTCTGGTTTTATAGTTTCTGTTAGTGTGTAACAAAGGAAATTTATTGACTACATTACAACATGTTCAGCATTTTTCAGCATTTATATGAAAATGGATGGCCTGAGAGAAAATAGTGTTTAACAGTCACTGTTTCATTCATAAGTTATGATTTCACTTTTCGAAGGTATTAGAAAATAACTTTTTTATATATAAAAACGTATCTCACTTTTATTCATTTCGTGGTCTTCTGACCACCAACATGACCTTCCATGACCTAGGGTCACCTCGCACTCTGAGGTAAATCCTCTCCTGGAGGAGATTGCATGACTCCTAAAGGCGTTATCTCGCTTCCCAGGACTTGTGAGGGAGAGAGGGGTCCTTAGCCTGCGTGCTGGAGAGAGAGAGAGAGAGAGAGAGAGAGAGAGAGATTTAAATACACTAGAGGTCAATAGAATGAGTCAATCATTCTTTTCTATCATAACTGCAACCTTCATTTATCATGACTGCATTTCCCTTTGCTGTTTCCTCATTTGGTTGTTATGGTCACAGAATTTTTTTTTATTGTGACCAGGTCCACCTTTTTTGTTTTTTGTTATAACACCCCCTTTGTTATGGTTATATCCTTTCTTTATCAGTATGACGCCAATTCCTTTACGTTATAACCACGTTTTGCTTTTATGACCACATTTTATTGTGAACACTTTCATGCCCTCTCTCTTGAGACCACTGTCGTCTTCCCCTTCTTGTGACCGTGGTCCTTCCTGTCCTGTGACCTTGATGACCACATTACTCCCTCTCTTGCGACCACTGTCCTCCCTTTATGACCACACAGTCCTTTTCGTATGACCACTTTTTTCCATTTATTACGGTCACGTTCCTCCCCATGACTACTGTCCATTCTTTCTGGCCACATTCCTCCTTTCCTTATGACCTCTTTCCATCCTTTAGAGTCTTGGCGAAGGTTGTGGACATGGAAGGAATCCTTCGAGGGAGGAGGAGGAGGAGGAGGAGGACTATGCCTTTGCCTTTGAAGTCCCTTGATAATACTGCCCTCCACCCTCCCCTCCAACACCCTCTTTAAAATGGTGCTTACTAGTTTCCAGTCTGCCATGTGACCTAATCAGATAAATTTTTAAGTTTTATTTTAAAGAGTTTTGTTTACTTCTCTAAGTTTTCTCTGATGGTAATTCCCTTGCCTTCGTGCCTGGGATTAATGCTCTCTCTCTCTCTCTCTCTCTCTCTCTCTCTCTCTCTCTCTCTCTCTCTCTCTCTCTCTCTCTGTGTTGTTTATGGCCAAGCGGATTTGCATTTTTATGCCCCGATTCAGATTTTAAGTATTTTCCTATTGTTGTTCACCGGATGTAAAGCGGAAGTAGTTTTGCAGCTATTGTTTTGATCGGAACAGCCAGCCACTGGGTACCTGTTTCTGTTTGTGTGTGTTTATGTGTATGTGTGGTGTATGTGTGTGTGTGGTGTATGCATGTCCTTTTGTGTTTGGGACACCCCAGTCGTCACGTAGAGATATCTTCAGTAGAATTGATACCCCCAAAACCTACCAAAACTCGTGAGGTGCAGCTGCTACCCCCATAACCTTTCCATGACCTGAAGTCAGGTCACGACTGTCTTCTATAGCTATGAGGTGACTACTTAGCTGCTTAGGTCATCAGTGAGGTCGGTGTTATTTGACGGAAATTTGACCCTTATTTGACTTTCATAAACAGTAGATTTTATGAAAA
Source organism: Macrobrachium nipponense (assembly GCF_015104395.2). Classification (NCBI taxonomy): domain Eukaryota; kingdom Metazoa; phylum Arthropoda; class Malacostraca; order Decapoda; family Palaemonidae; genus Macrobrachium; species Macrobrachium nipponense. Next base: position 62,209,354 of record NC_087220.1, read on the forward strand.
GATCTTAGAGCAGTCTTCAGTTTTGTAGTTAATTATAGACTTAGTCAGAAAACTGCTTGCTTAAAAAAATTCGCTAAAACTGCGTCCTGTTGATACCGTGCATTCATAACCTTGTTCTGCGAGTTCATGCATAATCTCTCTCTCTCTCTCTCTCTCTCTCTCTCTCTCTCTCTCTCTCTCTCTCTCTCTCTCTCTTTGTCAGCGAAATACGTAATGCCAGACTTCATTAGCAAGAGGGAAAAATAAGTAACGGTTTAATATTCGAATATTCTCACCCATTATGCGTTGGTGTTTCTGTACACAAAAATACTCCCCCCATATTGCTGTCTTTTCGTTGGTGTCCATTTACCGTTGTATTTAATTTTGTTGTTCCCTGTTCTGTACCGTGGGGAGATAGAGAGAGAGAGAGAGAGAGAGAGAGAGAGAATGTTGGTTTAAGGTTCGGATGAAAAAGGGCAATACGTCCCCTTGGCTATTGAGGATATGACCCTTTCTGAAAAATGCTCATGGAGAGAGAGAGAGAGAGAGAGAGAGAGAGAGAGAGAGAGAGAGAGAGAATATATATATGAATCCTTTATCCCATAACCACAATGTTTTCACATCGTCACGCCCCAATTCCATATAGCCCCTTCAGAATTCCCAGCCCCAAACTCTTCGGCTCCCCAATTTTGGCGGGTGATGGTGGTAAAGGGGGGGGGGGGGGGGGGGGACGGTTTGGGACGGGAACCACGCGTGGAATGGGAATCTACATATATGTAGGAATAACGGGAATATGCAGATGGGGAAGAAAAGTGAAAGGGAATGATATTCCAGTTGGGTTGGGTCTTGCTGACCCTGGATTCGCTTGGGGATGAAAACATCCTGATTTCAGTCGCTTTTGAATGCCTGGCTGAGTGGCAGAGAGAGAGAGAGAGAGAGAGAGAGAGAGAGAGAGAGAGAGAGAGAGAGAGAGAGAGAGAGAGGACCTTCCTTCCCGCATTATTCAAGATCATCTCTTGAAAACATTTTTCGCTTGCGGGAACAATAATCGTCTTGCAAGGCTCTACACTCTCTCTTGTGTCACTTTTGTCTTTTATTTTTTTTTTTTACCCTGTTGCTATTCTCTCTCTCTCTCTCTCTCTCTCTCTCTCTCTCTCTCTCTCTCTCCGGGCCTTCGTGTAATATTCCATATTCGTTCGCTACCTGCGGTCGACGGGTAAATAGAACACGGGCATTAATCCGGTTCTCTTGGAATGTAATAATGATGATAAGGAGAGGAAGAACTATTGCATTACGACGAGGATGGAATGGTAGGAATGTAATGTAAGAAGAGAGAAAAATATGGAATGGTTGAGGAATGGAAGGGAAGAAGAAGAGTGGTTGAAAAGGGAGAGTGGAAATAATGTTGAGGGAGGAGGAGGAGAAGACAGGAGGAAGAAATAGCAAAGAAGATTGTTGAATTTTGAATTGCTACTTATTTCTCTTTCTCTGCTATATATTATATATATACTATATATATATATATATTATATATATATATATATATATGAATGTACATACATACATACACATACATAACATACATACGATACATACATACCTACAGACTTACACTATCTACATATATGCATACTAGCATTTACATCTAATATTATGTATATGATCTCTCTCTCTCTCTCTCCTCTCTCTCGTCTCTCTCTCTCTCTCTCTCTTATGTATGTATATATATATATATATATATATATATATATATAATATATATATATATATATATATATTCAGTTGTTCCTTTTTTCAAATGATGATAATAATACTAAATAATAATAATATTATTATAATTATTTTTGTTGTTGTTATTAATTATTATTATTATATTTTATTATTTCTCAGTAAAATGGCCTTCAAAAAGTTTTACTAAAGACAATTCATGCCTTGAATGACATAATGTATGCGCATCCCAAGTAGCCTAACGAACGCTGCCTCTTCAGTGCATTAGGCGATCGCCCGAAAGTTCCTAAATGAACGAGACTATTTTTCGACTTACTGGACGCGCACCGACGTGAAGCAAATGAACGAGTCCATTTAAATGTAATGAACGCAGCCGCAAGTAAACTTAATGAACGAGTGTTTATGTGTTACCGATTGTTAAAATGTTGAAGTATAGCAGGGACTTTTCCTGCGTAACGTTCTTTTCGGTTGAGGATAATGAACGTGGGCGCTTCAGGAAGGTAAATTAGTTTACTATTATTATTATTATTATTATTACTATTGTACATGTATGTATTCTTGAGCCTTATTAATATGCTTGATTTGCGTTGGTGATTCTCTCTCTCTCTCTCTCTCTCTCTCTCTCTCTCTCTCTCTCTCTCTCTCACACACACAAGAAAAATTATCTAAAGGTTTAAAATTATATCCATCATTTTGTGTATTTTCGTATTTCATTTCATTGTGTGTGAGAGAGAGAGAGAGAGAGAGAGAGAGAGAGAGAGAGAGAGAGAGCTAAACGAAAGCCCAATCTATCCAGGATTCCAAATTAGTCAAAAAAAGATGATAAAATGTAGATATGAAGATATGAAACTTTTAGGGGAAAAAAATGAAGATTTGAAATTCCCAACTGGAATCTCTCTCTCTCTCCGCTGCAGAATTCCTTGCTGGTAACGAGAGTGGAATTCTTTTCGGAATGTTAATCATTATTCCTTTCTGCGAGAAAAGGTCTGAGATAATTTTTTTTCTTTTTTGTTCTTTTGACTTTTGGTAATTGGAAATGTATAATTTGGATTTAGAATGAATGGGTGGAACATGGTTTTTATTTTATGTATTTATGTATATATATATATATATATATACTATATATATATATATTTATATATATATATATATATATCGTTTAATATATATATATTTTATATATATATATATATATATATATTATATATATATATATATGCATACATACGTATATATATATAAATATATAATATATTATTATATATATATATATATATATATATATATACTATATATATAGTATATATTTTGTATATGTATGTATATATATATTATTATATATATATATATATATATATATATATATATATATATATATATATATATATATATATATATATATATATATATATATATATATTATATATATATATATATATATATATGTATATAGATACTCATTTATTTATACTCATTTATTTATATTGTATTTATATACGCGCTACCGCACACAAACACATACATATATATCTGTGTATATATAACATATAAGTAAATAATATTGCGGGTGTGTGCTCATGTATTTGTGTGGTGAGAAGAGAGAGAGAGAGTAGAGCGAGAGAGAGAGAGAGAAGAGAGAGAGAGAGCGGTAACATCTCTGAAGTCATATTGCAGATTGCCGCACATGGACTCGCCTGCAACAGATGAATAAGAGACTGGCCGATGCAATATGTCTCGTGCCTCTGTTTTCGCTTCCCCCCCTACCCCCTCCCCCTTCCCCTCCCCCTCCCTCCCCCAAACCCACCACCATTTTCCCCTCAACATCAGCAAAATCTGACCGTGGAGATAACTGTCGCTACACACTTCATTTCCCGTCTCGTGTTTTCCTTCAGTTTTCCGTCCAAATTGACGGTGGACCGTCGTGATGAAGTTTTAGTTAGTCCCGGATATCCCGTTGTTATCACTTGGGGCTCGATTCTCAAAGAGGAGAGAGAGAGAGAGAGAGAGAGAGAGAGAGAGAGAGAGAGAGAGAGAGAGAGAGAGAGAGAGCTGGTCTATCGGGTCGTGTTCATTTCGGATGAGGTGGAGAGAGTGAAGGTGTGTCGTTTAAGTGTACTACTATATGTTTATTTATCTCTACGTTTTTAGTGTTTTTTCTTGGCAAGTATTTTTTGGGGATGAAGTTGCTAGCCCCATGCCTTTTTTCAAGCCTTATTGCGACCCGCTTCCATCGACTGACTACCAGGATTTTTATTTTTTTATTTTTTTTTTATTTTATATTTTTTTTATATTTTAAGTCGAGGAGAGATAGACTTTGGATTTTAACCCCAGAGAAAACGCTCAGTAATTCTCTCTCTCTCTCTCTCTCTCTCTCTCTCTTTTAAAAATGGCGTTATTGATGAGGAATCTGATGGAAAAAACTACGAGATACTATAATTGAAATAAACTGCTAATTTTGAAATACGATTTATGAAGTATGAAAATAAAAAGTGTGAATTATTGATAATTAATAACAACAGTGAAGTGAAATTTATGGAGGTTTAATATTGAAGAAGCATAATTTATGAAAATGAATGCAACTGAAGTCTTAATTTATCAAAGGTCACTGAGACTAAAGTCTTGCAATTTATGAAGAAGCACAACTGAATAAATGTGGGTTTTGAATTTTAAAAAATATACTAGTAAATTATTTAATATAAATAAAGAAGTCACTCAAGTAAGGAAGTGTCACTTCACTGAGAAGTAAGATAGTATATAAGTGAAGCCTTGAAGTCTCAAAAGAAGTAAAGTTTAACTTCGCTGTTTTTATGTTACACATATGGAGTTTGTAGTGCAGCCACAACCGCTCCCCCCAAAACCAACAACCCTTCCTCTCCCCCATTTCCTTTTTTTTATGGTAGATCTATGGTCGTGATCTGTCGGTGTGGGCCTTCCAATCTCTCTCTCTCATCTCTCATCATCTCTCTCTCCTCATCTTCTCTCTCTTCTCATCTCTCTCGTTCTCTCATCATTTTTCTTGTGTCCCCTTTCGTTCTCTAACCCTCCCTTTCTTTCTTTTTATTTATCTTTTTTTGTTTTTCCCGGCCCCTCATCCCCATATTTCTTGTGCCCACTTCGTTCTCTCTCTCTCTCCTTCGATCTCTCTTCTCCTTCGTCTCTCTCTCTCTCTCTCTCTCTCTCTCTCTCTCTCTCTCTCTCTCTCTCATTTTTCTTGTGTCCACTTTCGTTCTCTAACTCTCTCTTTCTTTCTTCTATCTTTTTTTGCCCTCTCCCATATTTCTTGTGCCCACTTTCGTTCTCTCTCTCTCTCTCTCTCTCTCTCTCTCTCTCTCTCTCTCTCTCTCTCTCTCTGGCAGCCAGAAGGAATCTTGTCGGGTTGGAAAACTCTGGAAATATCAGAATAAACTCCTGGACTCCGATACGACTTCTTGCTATCAAGCAGTTTCCGAGGACTATTGGGATATGGCCGACTTTCCTTCTGAGGATTTTTGGAGTCTTATATTTATTTATTTATTTATTTATTTATTTATTTATTTATTTATTTATTTATTTATTCGTCTTGAGGCATTGGCGTTGTTTGGTTAATATTTGTTGTTTAATTCTTTTGAGTCGATATTTTTAGGTTGAAGGAGAGTTTATTGTGACGCTGGATATGTCTGTTATATTTTATTTTTTATTTTTTTTATTTTAATTATTTTGTGGTTTGAATTATCGTCGTATTTGTTCGTTCTTTCAACGGGTTTGTGCATTACATTTTCTTTATTTATATTTTATTTGTCATTTTTAATAGTCCTCTCGAACAGGAACCACAGTATTTTTCAGTGTTAGACATATATATATATATATATATATATATATATATATATATATATATATATATATATATATATTTATATATGTGTGTGTGTGTGTTTGTGTGTGTTGTATAAAATGCCGTGCATTTGGTTGTTGGTACCACATATAGTATACCTCAATGCACATACACAAAGACACATATATGCTCATATATATATATATATATATATATATATATATATATATATATATATATATATATATACTATATAGATATAGATATGGTTGTATAAATTGCCGTGCATATTGGTTGTTGGTACAGTAAGTTCCAAAACTGAGGCGACAAATTTCAGAGAATTTCGTTCAAAATTCACTAACTGGCAACTACAACTCGTAGCTGGAAAAAAACAAAATTTTCAACAGTGAAAGCTCTATCAAACAAATAAAGCTAACATATGATTCACAGAAATAATTCAAATCTTATTTGATATTTATAACAACCATAAGAAAAAATTACGGTAATATTAATTATTTTAAAGTATAGCAATTACTTCAAACTAAAGAAACGAAACAATTTGAAATTCTCGTTCAACACAGGATTACCAACATTACCAATGTATATTTCGAGCAATGTGGAAACAAATATTTAATATTATAGTGTATTATCAATTATTTTAGCGAAGATGCATAAAACCATGCAAGTATCAATAGATGTGAAGGGAAAATCTCCGCGACATTAAACATAATCAACCATGAATGCTCCTAGATTCAATGGAGTGGGGGTGGTTGGTAATTCTGATTCTAGCTTCTAGGACGGAGCATAAAACACCATCTTCGAGAAAGGCTCTAACCTCCCCTGCTACCTTCAGGTGACTAGGCCTAGTTCAGGGCATTGCAAGGCTTACAATGCAGGGCCACTGTCTGTTATTTAGGCAAAGATAGAACCTTCAGGACCGACACCAGGACCTGGCCTTGCACCTGGGAACAGACTCGCTATATAAAAAATAAGAAAGTCGGTCGCAAGCAACCAGAACACCCGTAAAATCACCATCTGGTTAAGTAGGGAGACGACAGACCCCAACCACCACCCCTTCCCCCCTCTACCTCTACCTCTACCCACAATACTAACTCCACCTTTTTTGACTTCAACCTATTACCTCAAATCTTCGAATCATATCCCAACCGTGAAATTTAAGACTGAATTTGCGTAAGTGGGCGTATCATAAGGGAGTGATATCACCCAAATTCATATTTCCACTGACAACCAGTAATCAGTTCGATCAAGTCAAGTATAATTGCATAACAGAAATTTATGAGTTTTTTGGGGATATATATATATACATATATTATATATATATATATATATATATATATATATATATATCTATATATATATATATATATATATATATATATATATAGATATATAAAGAAGCACCCGAACATGACCAATAGGCCTAGTGCTCGATTCTTAAAACAGACCTCTGGTTATTCCTGATAGATAAAAACGTCCTGAGAGAGAGAGAGAGAGAGAGAGAGAGAGAGAGAGAGAGAGAGAGAGCATAACAGGGATACTCGAATTAAAATAATGCTCGCCAAGCATATTCACACTCCGGATCGTATGGACAAGAATAGTCTCCCTTAATGCACTGGCAAAAAAAAAAAAAAAAAAAAAAGTGGAAACCTTCCGCATGCAAAAATTTGCACAATCGAGAAATTCCATGAAATTATTAACTAACAAGCTGGAAATAAAATATTTCCTTTGCCTTGATTCTTGAAATAGGCCTAACCATGTAACCAACGCTAAACGTGCACATAATTGGATTTAGTTTTTTTTTTTTTTTACACCAACTTGTCTTATATATATTTCATTTAATCAGATGCTAAACTTCTCTGTGCTTTATCAAAAGAAATCATAATAACTTTCGATATAACGCTATAAAAGAAGAAAGTTAATTTACAAATATTTGGCCAATGCTTTTGCACACGGTTCCTGCTGCCACTCTATGGTGAACACTTCATATCACACTTTGGAAGCCGCAGATGTTTCTTTGGGGAAATTCTTTTTTTTCATTAATAAACAATTACTGAACTAACATTGATCATTCACTGGGGAAATACTTTGTGCGCTTATACAGTTAATCACTGATACTTTTATCAGATAAATAGTATGACAATAATTGGAATAAAAATACTAACTGGCAACCCCATAAGTTTTCTGTAGAAGTACGATCAATTCTGAGATTTGTCGCTTCACTTCTGGAACTTACTGTACAGTAAGTTCCAGAAGTGAAGCGACAAATTTCAGAACTGATCGTACTTCTTTAGAAACTCGTGAGGTTGCCAGTTAGTATATTTTACTCCAATTATTGTCATTCTCTTTATCTAACAATACGTATCAGTAATTAATTGTAGAAGCACAGAAATTATTTCCCCAGTGCATAAGGATCAATGTTTGTTCAATAATTGTTTATTAAAAAAAAAAAAACGAATTTCCCCATAGAAACATCTGTGGCTCTCAGTGTGTGATATCAAGTGTTCACCAATGAGTGGCAGCAGGAACCGAGTGCATAAGCATTGGCCTAATATGATTTGCAAATTAACTTTCTACTTTTATAGCGTTATATCGAAAGTTATTATGATTTCTTTTGATAAATCACAAAGAAGTTTAGTATCTGATTAAATGGAATATAAATAAGACACAAGTTGGAGTAAAAAAAAAAAAGAAATCCAAGTTTTATAATGCGCGGTTAGCATTGGCTACATGGTTAAGCCTATTCAAGAATCAAGGAAATATATTTTCCAGCTTGTTATTTAATAATTTCATCTAATTCCTCAATTGTGCAAATCTTTGCTTGTGGAATTGCGTTCAGGGTCGCATCAAACAATTATTTTCGTAGGTTTCCACCCTTTTTTTAGTGCATAAGTGAGACTATTTTTGTCCATACGATCCGGAGTGTGAATATGCTTGGCGAGCATTATTTTAATTCGAGTATCTCCTGTTATGCTCTCTCTCTCTCTCTCTCTCTCTCTCTCTCTCTCTCTCTCTCTCAGGACCTTTTTATCTAGTCAGGAATAACCAGAGGCCTGTTTTAAGAATCGAGCACTAGGCCTATTGGTCATGCTCGGGTGCTTCTTTCTCTCTCTCTCTCTCTCTCTCTCTCTCTCTCTCTCTCTCTCTCTCTCTCTCTCTCTCTCTCTCTCTATATATATATATATATATATATATATATATATCCGCAAAAAAATCATAAATTTATGTTATACAATAATGCTTGACTGGATCGAACTGATTACTGGTTGCCCGTGGAAATATGAATTTGGTAATATCACTCCCGCCCTTATGATACGCACACTTACGCACATTCAGTCATAATATCATGGTTGGAATGATTATAAGATTTGAGGTAAAAGGTTGAAGTGAAAAAGGTGGAGTTAGGTTTGTGGGTATAGGTAGAGGTAGAGGGTGAGGCGGGGTTGTTGGAGTCTATTGTCTCCTTACTTAACCAGGTGGTAATTTTAGGGTGTTCTGGTTGCTTGCGACCGTCTTTCTTATTTTTTATTTAGCGAGTCTGTTTCCTAGGTGCAAGGACAGATCCTGGTGTCGGTCCTAATGGTTCTACTTTTCCCTAAATAACAGACAGTGGTCCTACATTGTAAGCCTTGCTATGCCCGGAACTAGGCCTAGTCACCTGAAGGTAGCAGCAGCGGTTAGAGCCTTTCTCGAAGATGGTATTTTATGCTCGGACCTAGAAGATAAAATCAGAACTACCAACCACACCCAACTTCTCTATTGAATCTATGTGCATTCATGGTTGATTATGTTTAATGTCGCGAGATTTTTCCTTTTACATTCTATTGATACTTGCATGGTTTTATGCATCTTCGCTAAAATATTGATAATACACTATGATATTAAATGTTTGTTTCCACATTGCTCGAAATATACATTGGTAACGTTGGTAATTCTATGTTGAACGAGAATTTCAAATTGTTTCGTTTCTTTAGTTTGAAGTAATTACTATACTTTAAATAATAACTATTACAGTAATTTTTTTTGTTTTTCTTATGATTGTTATAAATATCATAGATTTGTATTTGTGCATCATATGTTAGCTTTATTTTGCTTGATAGAGCTTTCACTGTAGCAAACAAATTAATTTTTCAGCTAAGAGTTGTAGTTGCCAGTTAGTGAATTTCGAACGAAATCCTCTGAAAATTGTCGCTTCAGTTTTGGAACTTACTGTACCACATATATACCTCAATGCGCATACATAAATACACATATATGCTCATAATATATAAATATATATATACATATAATATATATATATATATATATATATATATATATATACTGTGTATATAAATATTATATAGATATAGATATGGTATACACAATGTAGATATGGCATATACAAACAAATAGTACACAATATTCATCTAAGCAGACTTTATTGAGGTAAAACCATAACACCTTTAATCTGTCTTTATACAATTATTTTGGCAACCACACACTAACAACTACATAATAAGCCCTACAGTATCCTCCTCCAGAATCATTAACATTCCCAGCAAGACGCCCGAACTTGACCGAGAACTTGGAAGAAGTCGAGTAACTTCAAGTTTATTAGGAACTTCTCCCAGGGGAACGTATATATATATGTGTGTACCTGTTATGGCCTGAGTTCCTATGACCTAAGTTGGGAGGACCTTGATGAGTTTTACATGACTTTGGGATGCGTGTTCATTCTTATCTCCAGAACTTTGGGCATCATTGCAAGGAAGGAGTGCTGCTTCTCTCTCTCTCTCTCTCTCTCTCTCTCTCTCTCTCTCTCTCTCTCTCTCTCTCTCTCTTTTCCTGTCACTTCTGTTACGTTTCTTTCGACGTAGCTATTTTTTATCTCTCTCTCTCTCTCTCTCTCTCTCTCTCTCTCTCTCGCTTTTCCTGTGTCTCTTCTGTGACGTTTCTGTCGCTCTAGCTATTCTTTATGTCACTTTTATCTCTCTCTCTCTCTCTCTCTCTCTCTCTCTCTCTCTCTCTCTCTTTTCCTGTTACTTCTGTTACGTTTTTTTCGACGTAGCTATTTTATCTCTCTCTCTCTCTCTCTCTCTCTCCTCTCTCTCTCTCTCTCTCTCTCTCTCTCTCTCTTTTCTTCTTCTACGTCGACGTAGCTATTTTATTTCTCTCTCTCTCGCTCTCTCTCGTCTCTCTCTCTCTCTCTCTCTCTCTCTAACTGTTACTGTCCACGTCTTTAGTATCTCTCTTTCTCTCTCTCTCTCTCGTCTCTCTCTCTCTCTCTCTCTCTCTCTCTCTCTCTCTCTCTCTCGCTTTTCCTGTGTCTCTTCTGTGACGTTTCTGTCGCTCTAGCCATTCTTTATATCACTTTCCTCTCTCTCTTCTCTCTCTCTCTCTCTCTCTCTCTCTCTGACGTTTCTTCGCCATATCTATTCTTTATATCACTTTTATTTCCCTCAACTCTCTCTCTCTCTCTCTCAATCTCTCTCTCTCTCGGAAAAAAGAAAACTCTCTCAAATCTAAGTAAACTGTGATCACGTCGCTCGATCAACCTACATCAAGATACGCGTCCCATCCTCATTCGTATCCTGATTCTCTCTTCTCGTCCTCTCTTTATCTGCGCACTTCCCTATCTCTCTCTCTCTCTCTCTCTCAACTCTCTCTCTCTCTCCTCTCTTCTCTCTCTCTGTTAAGGTAATCTAAGTAATTCAGTATCTGTAGTATCCTCGTAGGAATTAATGCTCTCTCTCTCTCTCTCTCTCTCTCTCTGTGTGTGGTGTGTGTGTGTGTGTGTGTGTGTGTTTAGGATTAACATAATGCGTATGAGAAGGGGGTCTCTAATATGTTAGTCGTTTTTATAAGAAACTTATTGTGGAAAATAAATTTTTTTTCACCATTAATAGTTAAAGCTATTAAAGTTCTTTCACACTATTGGTCACCATTAATGTTGCCCAATCGTGTCATAATTTAACTTAGTAGCTTATAAAAAAAAAAAAAACTAAAAACCCGTATAAACGTAACCATGCCTTACGAATCACAATCCTTCTTTCTTTCGGAACGTCAACTTAGAACTCTCGGTATTGAGTGTAACAATAAAATTTGCTTTTTTTTTAAGTCGTCAAAACACCATTGGTACAATGAACAAGTTCTTCCTTGTGAAGACAGCTTCCTTGAAAAGCTATTTAAGACCAACTTGAACATAACCAAAATTCGGAGAACTTAAAACAAGACCAATACTGACAGTAACAATATAATGAACATTATTTTTAAACCTCATAAAACTAAGAATAATATTTGGGTTCATCGAACAAGGTCATGACGCTGAAAGTAACGAAAGAATTCAGTTATTTTAAATCTCAAAAAACTTAAGAATAGCTTCGAGTACTTGGAACAAGTTCAAAATATGACAGTAACAAAAGAATTCAGTTTTTTTAAGCTTCAAAAACCTCGAAATAGCTTTGGGTAATTCGAAAAAAAGTTCATCACATTGCCATTGAGAAATGAATTCAATGTTTATACCTCAAAAACTCAAAAATAACTTTGGGTACTTCGAAAAAGTTCATCACACTGACAATAACAAAAGATTCAATTCATTTTAAACCTGGAAAAAATTAAAATATTTTTGAGTACTCGGAACAAGTTCAAAATATGACAGTAGCAAAAGAATTCACTTATTTTAAAACCTTAGAACCTTCAAAATAACTGTGGACGCTTCGACAAGGTTCATCACACTTTGGACAGTAACAATGAAAATCAATTTTTCAAAGTCTCAGTAACGATAGAATTAAGCTTTTTTATAATCTAAAAAAAAAACTCTGTACCTCGAACAAGTTCATCGCACTGGCGGTAACAATAAAATTAATTTTTTTAAACCAAAAAGAAAAAAAAACTCAAATGAAATTTGGGTACTTTTATGGGTTTTTTTTAAAGCCTCAAAACAACATTGGTACTTTGAACAAGTGCTTTCCCAGTAGCTCACATTTGGCTCCATCCCTCGCACTTGGTATTGACACTTGAGCCTAGGCACTCGGCACCATCACTCTCGCTTGGAATTGCTATCGAAAAGAGAAAAAAAATCATTGATATGTCTGTGGTGTTTTTTAGGGGTGGGTGATATATATATATATATATATATATATATATATATATATATATATATATAATATATATATATATATATATATATATATATATATATGTGAATAACTTGATCACGAAGTATATAAAAACGTGATGCTATGTATAAATAAAGGTTTTTTTCCACGAAGGAAAAAATGAAAAAAGCCGCGGAGGCAAACTCAGTAAAGGGTCCGAACAGGACCGAAAGTACTTGTCTATTTCGCTTTTTCATTTTTTCCTTCGTGGCAAAAAACCTTTATATATATATATATATATATATATATATATATATATATATATATATATATATATATATATATATATATATATTTTATGGATTCTATGTGGAGTTCTGTATTGTAGGCCTTTGAGTTTACCATTTTGTGATGTAGCTCTCTCTGTCAGTATGTATGTGTGTATATATATATACGTAAAATATATAATTACATATATATATATATATATATATATATATATATTTTTATATATATATATATATATATATATATATATATATATGTTGTAAGATGTCTAAGCAATGCCTTTGAACAAGTCAATCTCTACACTTCCCCAAGCAATACTCAAATACATATTCATTACTCTTTGCACTGTTCCCTTTTCTGCCAAGCTTCGGAATTTCTCTCCTTCCTTCCATGTATCCTGTGTTTTTCAGTCGTCAAGGCTTCGGTTTGGTTCCATCCTTCCTGGGACAGATGTGGACGATAGGATGTCCGCCCGAGGGACATGTGCATAGGATGCCTTCCTTCCTGGTTGCCCTCTTTTGAGGTCGGACTCTCTCTCTCTCTCTCTCCTCTCAAGATAAAGTATTGGATGCAGAGATACTCATTGATACTACATATGAGGCAATAAAGCAGCATACCTACGAAGAAATAAATTACGATATGACAACAGAAAAGCAAATCCCGAAGAGGCTCTACCCAGATCTACACAATGACGGGAAAGAGGAAAAAATAGACAAGAAAGACAAAATCTGCAACCTTTTGAAAAGAGGAATTGCAGATTTGGAGAAAGATGTTACTACAAACATCCTAAGGTATGTCAAACTATGAAATATATGGTAAATGTGCATACTTAGATGGCTATGGGGATGATTGCAGAGATCTGCATCCAAAAAATATGTAAAAACCTAAAAGAAGGAAAAGGATGTAAGTGGTTCGACAAAAATGCAAATATATGCACCCTGTTCCCAGCCATGAATCATAATCAAATAAATAACCAACAAGTAATAAAATCCAAAATAAGAAAGAAACAAATAAAGAGAGAAATCAAGAATATCAGGTAAAAGAGAAAAGCAAACCACCAATGAGATATGCAGAGGTGTCAGCAAAAAATTTCAAAGCATCAGCTCCGAAATTCTACTCAAGAGATAATAACTGTATTTATTATGCAAGAGGATATTGCAGAAACGGAGAAAATTGCAGATTCAGACACAAAATGAATAATTATGATGAAGGAAGATCAAATATTATGGAAAAGTTGGATTTTTTAATGTCAGAATTTCTGGAAATGAAAAAAAGAACAACATACCAGAACAGGAAAGAGACATGGGAAAATCCTTATTACTACCAATATTAAATGAAGGAGAAACACGCAAACCATCATAGTGATGAATGCGCAGGGTTTAGTTACGAGTAACTCAAAAAGAAAAATAGAGTACTTAGAAGAACTAACCCAAAATGAAAAGAAAATAGATATAATGAATATAAGTGAAACCTGATATTCCCAAGAGACTGGGAATGATGATCAAATAAAAGGGTTCCAAACTTATAGATCAGATAGAAAAAATAGGAATCAAGGGGGAACCGCAATATATGGGAAAGACAAAAAACAAGGAAAAATAAAAAATATGAGAAATATAGTAACTCAGAATGTGAACTAATAGCGGTAGAATTTAAATCTGAAAAATTTGATGAACATAGTATATAGACCTCCTAATACTAAAGAGTTTGACTTAATAATTGAAAAATTGGATGATATATGTAGAAATCACAAGGACTGGACTATTTCTCCTATCTGGTGACTTCAACTTTCCTTTCGTAGAATGGAAAGAACGAATAGGAGACTGTGGTTGTACTTATACATATAAAAAGAGAGTAATAGTAGTGCAGAAGATAAGAGGCAATTTGAAAAGCTATTAGATATGCTACTAGAATACAACATTCAACAAATAAATCACCTGCCAACAAGAAAGGAAAATACTTTAGACCTAGTATTTGTGAACGAGATGAATTATGTTAAAGAAATAATAGTTTTATAATGCGAGTATTTCAGATCATAATGTCATAGAATTAACAGTTCATTCCAAAGCAAGTGAAAAATAGAGATAAGCAAGAAATGAAAAAGTGGGAAGGATATGGAAAATACAACTTCTACAGTAAAAATATAAAATGGTCAGAAATTAATGAAGAATTAAACAAAGATTGGGATAACATTTTCGTAAGTGATGACATAAGGGTAAATACGGAGATATTATATAAAATATTGGAGAAAATAGTGGATAAATATATACCGAAGAAGAAAAGTAAACATCATTCATGCATACCAAGAGACAGAAGGATCTTGTTCCAGAAAATCAGAAAGTAGAAAAAAGGTCTTGCAAAAGAAAAAAATGCATGGAATGTTATAGAACTAAAAAGTAAGATAGAAAATGCAGAACAAAAGGATTATACAATCAAAAGAAAATGAAAAACGGGACTTGGAAGAAAAAACCCTATTAAATATCAAGCAAAACCCCAAACTATTATACTCATATGCGAAGAAGATGAATAAAAGAAGAATAGAAAAGTAGGCCCTCTGAGAATTGAAGGGAGATTACGAATGAAAAAAAGGAAATTTGCAACATACTGGCAGAACGATATAAGAGAGAATTCACCCCTAGAATAGATAATGAAGATAATGATATAGAAGTAAGGGACGAAAATAGTGAATATTTAGCTTGACTAGAAATTAATGAAGCTGATATTGTGCAGGCAATTAATGAAATTAAAAATGGAGCTGCTGCAGGGCCGGATGGAGTCCCTGCTATTTTGTTAAAGAAAGTAGTTCATTCTATCGCAAAGCCACTTGCAATATTATTAAGACAAAGTGTAGATACAGGCAAGATTTATGATGAGCACAAATTAGCATATATCACCCCTACTTTCAAAAGTGGATCAGACTAGAGGCAAGTAATTATAGGCCTGTGAGTCTAACATCACATATTATGAAAGTGTATGAAAGGGTAATGAAGAAAAATATTATGAAAAACATTTAATAAAAATAATTTGGTTTAATATAGGACAACACGGTTTCGTACCCGGAAAAAGTACACAAACCCAACTGTTAGTCCACCGTGAGAACATATTCAAAAATATGAAAAGCGGAAATGAAACAGATGTGGTTTATCTAGACTTTGCAAAAGCTTTTGACAAAGTAGACCATAATATATTAGCAAAGAAAATTAGAAAACACAATATCGTAGATAAAGTAGGAAGATGGTTAAAAGAATTTTTACACAACAGAAAACAGATAGTTATTGCAAACGATGAGAAATCGGATGAAACCAAGGTAATATCCGGTGTGCCACAAGGTACGGTGCTAGCTGCAATATTGTTTGTTATTATGATTGAAGACATAGACAGTAATGTTAAGGATTCGGTAGTGAGTAGTTTCGCTGATGACACAAGAATAAAGTAGAGAAATTAATTGTGATGAAGATAGGAACGCTCTACAAAGAGACCTTAACAAAGTATATGATTGGGCAGAGGTAAATAGGATGGTATTTAACTCTGATAAATTTGAATCAATAAATTATGGAGACAGAGAAGGAAAGTATATGCATATAGGGGACCTAATAATGAGACATCACAAATAAGGAAGCAGTTAAAGACCTTGGTGTGATGATGAATAGGAACTGTTATGCAATGATCAAATAGCCATTCTGTTGGCAAAAAATGTAAAGGGCAAAAATGGGAATGTTGTTACGGCACTTCAAAACAAGAAAAGCTGAAACACATGATTATGCTTTATAAAACATATGTTCGTAGTCCACTTGAATATTGCAATATGATATGGTACCACACTATCAAAAGGATATTGCACAAATAGAGAGTGTACAAAGGTCCTTTACAGCTAGAATAGAAGAAGTTAAGGACCTAGACTACTGGGAAAGACTACATCCTTAAATTTATATAGTCTAGAAAGGAGAAAAGAACGCTACATGATAATTCAGGCATGGAAACAGATAGAAGAATAACAGAAAATATCATGGAACTAAAATATCAGAGAGCAAGCAGAGGTAGATTAATAGTGCCCAAAACTATACCAGGAAAAATAAGGAAAGCACACAGAACATTAATCCACTACGCACCAGCACTCGATAATGCAGCGTCTATTCAATGCGTTGCCAGCTCATCTGGGAATATATCAGGAGTGAGCGTAGATGTGTTTAAGAATAAGCTCGACAAATATCTAAACTGCATCCCAGACCATCCAAGATTGGGAATGATGCAAAATATACCGGAAGATGTACTAGCAACTCTCTGGTAGACATTAGAGGCGCCTCACACTGAGGGACCTGGGGCAACCCGAACGAACTGTAAGGTCTGTAAGGTAAGGTCTCTCTCTCTCTCTCTCTCTCTCTCTGATCGGCTGCCGTTAAGCTGACCGTTCCAAGCCGCCTCCTCCTCGTATTAAACATGGATTACAACATCACTTCCGATCACTGGGATGAATATCTAGTTTGTGTAGTCTCACCTGACATTCTAATACCAATTGGATTATTAGTGGCTCACCTGACGTTCCTATACCTGACATGTTGTCACCGGCACGTCCCCACGGGGTGGGAAATGGGGGGAGGGGGAGGAGGGTATGACGCAATCCAGGATGTCCCCAGGGGTTCGAGAAGGGTATGACGCAATCCACGAAGTCCCCTGGAGGTGGGAGAAGGAAGTGGGAGGGGGAGGAGGAGGGTATGACGTAATCCAGGACGTCCCCAGGGGTTCGAGAAGGGTATGACGCAATCCACGAAGTCCCCTGGAGGTGGTAGAAGGGGGAGGGGGAGGAGGAAGGTATGACGCAATCCAGGAAGTCCCCAGGGGTTCGAGAAGGGTATGACTCTATCCACGACGTCCCCTGGAGAAGGGAGAAGGGGGAATAGGGAGGAGGAGAGTATGACGCAATCCAGGACGTCCCCAGGGAGTAGGGGAAGGGGAGATGGGGAGGAGGATATGATGCAATCCAGGTACCACCAGGTAACAGGTGGCGGATCCGGTTCGTTTCTCTCAATGAACTTTTAGACCTGTTGCGTACAGTGTGTGTGTGATGTTTAACAGGTGTGTTTTTTTATGTTGAGTGGAAAGGTTTTCATTTTTATCTTTTTCTAACAGGTGTTTTTTTCTTGTGCGAACAGTTTTTAGATCTTTTATTTTTTTGCAGGTGCTTTTTTTCTCGCGTAGATTTTTATTTTTTTATTTTTTAAAGCTTTTCTTTCTGGAAAGGAATGTTTTCTGTGTTTTTTTTTTCTCGTTTTTTAACTTGGGTTTTTTCTTGAATGGGAAGTTTATCATTTTAATTTTTAACAAGTGTTTTTTTCTTGAATGGAAAGTTTTTTTTCTTGTTTTCTTTTTATTCAACAGGATTGCTTTTTTTTGAAAGTTTTTAATTTGAATTTTCTAAAACTTTTCTAAATAGGAAATTTAAAATTTGTATTCATTTGTTTATTAAGGTACTTTGATAAGCCTTTGTAGTTTGTTAAGGCCTTAAGGTTTAATATATTTTTGATATTTTAATAAGTTTAGTTTTTAAATTATTTCACGCAATAATTATGTGATAATGATGGTGCTTTATAATTTCGATAGTGACTTAGAGGAGGTTTGTGGCCTCCGAACAGTTTTGTAACACCGGACAGTTTGCTTCGTTTCACAGATATTTCAAATATGAATAATCTTCAAGTTTTAATGAAGAACAGGTAGTCTTTTGTAGGGTGGAAATTGAATAAATATTAACCTCTTGGTGAAGAACTGTATTTAATTATAGTAATTTGCATAAATTATGATTGGAGCCACAAACACCAGTTTGGATGATTTTAGATCTCTCTCTCTCTC
>NC_087220.1:62235597-62240597 GCF_015104395.2 Macrobrachium nipponense
TGTATTACAAAAGTATTTCAAAATGTGACTTATATATGTTGTAACATAAATGCCTGTGAAAAATACATTAATATTTAATAATGTTTATGCTGTTACACGACGAATTTCAGAATTACGTATTATATTTACCATGAGGTAGTCAAACCCCATTTCTCGTCTGTTGGCTAGATCTGCTTGCCACCAAACTAATTACCATATCATCAACCAGAAGTTAATGCACCGTCAGCATTGCTCGAGTAATTCTGGGTGAGGCAGATGCTCTCCTGAGGGGACATTTGCATTCGTCGAGTTACTGGCATATTCAGGTCTCCACAAAGTCGAAGTTTCATTGCTTGTGAGGATATTCATGATTTAAATAACTTGCTCACGATTTAGCTCATTCAAGTTGGTATAGCCGTGTTTATATCCGCATGAATAAATGTATATTGACATAAAATTTTTACTTTAGGGGGCGTGGCTTTCAGTTTTCTGTTAAAGAAAATTGTTGAGATCTTAAAACCTACTGAGGCTAGAGGGCTGCAAATTGGTATATTGATCATCCACCCTCCAATCATCAAACATACCAGATTGCAGCCCTCTAATCTCAGTAGTTTTTGATATATTTAAGGTTAAAGTTACCATTGGTCGTGCGTCTGGCGCCGCAATAGGTGCCAACAACGCAGACCACCACCGGGCTGTGGATGAAAGTTTCATGGACCTCGGCTGAGAGTTTCATGGGCCGTGGCTAAGAGTTTTATCCAGCAGTATACGATGTACAGAACACTCGATTGCGCCGAAGAAACTTCGGCGCGATTTGTGCTTAAGTTTTATATGATGTCTCGGTGGCTGAATGTGACTGAATATGTCACTCAGCTTTCTTAGAGTAAAGGGTATTTATTGACAACATAAATAAAAGACGTGTGACGATTAAATTGTAATATACTTATCTTTAGTATTCATGGTTATGTATATTTATGTAGACATAATTGTCTTTGAAGCCATCATATGACGTGGCAGAGATGTCTTTAATTTAGTAAAACTTATAAAAAAAAAGTCTTGTTTTATTAATTTTCTTACATTATTTTCCATAAACTGAATTGGTTAAAAATTCAGAAAAAAAGTACTCTGAGCCCTTTAAAGTTGTAGACTATTTGTCGCAAATTGAATTTTCTTCACTGTCTATCAACTGTACCCTTCCATTCACAAGGTTTCTGAAAGTGCCTCACGTGTGTCACAGATGTTTTGCTTTCAATTGCTTCCTCTGTGGCATGACTTTCTCCCTCCCCCCTTTTTCAGTGGCACCAGAAACGTTTGTGATTACCAGAAACGTTCATGATTGTTATCATAGCGTTTGTTGATGCCCCAAGACCTAGAGTTTCCTGCGTCTAAATTGCTTGTTTACCTCCATACCCAGAAAATGTTTGTGAACGTTTACGCTAGGAATGGGGGTGTGTGCTCTGTTGAAACGTTTGCTTTCGCGCGGTTTTAATGAAGGGCAAGAAATGGGAATGTTTAGAAGGATGGGTTAATAGAGAACTTATAACGGATTTTTTTTTTTTAGTTGCGTAAATTTCTTATCTAATTCGCCTTATATTGAGGGTAATTGTTTGAAAAAAATACGTGAGAGACTCTCTCTCTCTCTCTCTCTCTTTCTCTCTCCTAATATATATATATATATATATATATATATATATATATATATATATATATATATATATATATATATAGAGAGAGAGAGAGAGAGAGAGAGAGAGAGAGAGAAATTCCTCGAGCTCACTTTTCAAAACTGAAAGATGAATTCTACCGTTATGTCTGTTGCAAACTCTCTCCTCTCGTCTCTCTCTCCACCCCCATTCTCCCTTCTCTGCTCTCTCTCTCTCTCTCTCTCTCTCTCTCTCTCTCTCTCTCTCACCATTTGGACGCTTGTCGGAAGATGGAGGGACGCTCTAAATGCAGAATTATGGAAATTCAGGAATAGGTTCATTCCGCTTCAGGAAGTCGCTGGAGTTTTGTCGTAATCGCTTCCAAATGAATGTTATGTATAAGAGATTCTCTCTCTCTCTCTCTCTCTCTCTCTCTCTCTCTCTCTCTCTCTCTCAAAAAACCCCCTACGTGGGCAATTGGATTCCCCATCCGTACCTTCCCCATCAGCAGGGTGATTGGATCACCAGCCCGCGCGATTTGCATGTACTCGCGAACCGATTGGACAGAGGAACGGGGGCCGTTTTGCATATTTCCGATCGTTTCGCCGTCCCGTCGAATCTGGCTGGGAGTGGATTAAGTGCTTTCTTTTGTTTTTTTTATTTATTTATTATTTAATTTATCTGCCTTTTTATTTTTTTATTGGTTTATTTTTCTTTATTTTTTGATATGCGGGGTCTCTTCTTTCTGTATTTCTTATGGAAGCTTGAATTTCAAGTCAGTGGCCCCTTTGGTGGGCTTATAATAATAAAAATAATAATACATAATAATACATATAATAATAATAATAATCATAATAATAATAATAATAATATATCTTTATTTATTTCACGCTTGGAATGACAACGCCCTTTTCTGGTTTAATTTATGTTAGTTAATCAATTTAGTGGTTTGTGAGTTTTTTTTTTTCAGAAAGAGATATTGCGGTTGTTATTTAGGGGTGATGAGTAGATGTGGTCTCTCTCTCTCTCTCTCTCTCTCTCTCTCTCTCTCTCTCTCTCTCTCTCTCTCTCATGGTTGTGTGGGATGTCTAGATGCCGCCCAGGCGTCTCTCTCTCTCTCTCTCTCTCTCTCTCTCTCTCTCTTACTTGGACGCTAAGTCCTAGCCATAGGAACGTTACGTACTGACCGATCCGAGAGAGAGAGAGAGAGAAGAATTGGAAATTATATTGTAATTGCATCGCAGCTAACTTGTTTGCACTAGGTTTGGGGATGTAACCATCGCGCGACCGAGAGATTTTGCATTTGCATGTGTGCTTATCTGTTTGACGAAGGGAGGATTTATTTTGGGGGGTAGGGAACGAAAGGGGGTTGGGGAAGAGTCCTGAAGGACACACAGCAGCGCACAGCCCTTGGCGACAGCCGCCTGGTGGTCGTAACTCGAACTATGGCAAACGGGAGAGACTTCGTCTTGTGTTTACTGATGATTTGTCCACCAACATTCGGGTGACAGATTTCGGCGTCTGGATTCGGAATGATGAATGGGTCTTTAAAGTGATTCCTGTGATTCCCGAACCTCGCTGGCATTCCAAGAAATGCAGTTAGTTGCCCCATTGTTAGTTTTGTGCAAAAGAAAACTATTGAATTGACTTTTTGTCTCTACGTTCGCCCTTAGATCTTGAAGACTACTGAAGCTAGAGGGCTGCAAATTGGTACGTTGATCATCCACCCTCCAATCATCAAACGTACCAAATTGCGACCGCCACGGTCTTGTAACTACCAGGTACATAATTCAGTGCTTAGGTCACTGAGCAACAGTGCTCTCTCTCTCTCTCTCTCTCTCTCATCCCTCTCTCTACTCAATCCCACTCACCTCTCTCTCTCTCTCTCTCTCTGAGTTGGATCATTCTTACATTTCCAGCAACTTTCTATGGCTGGGTATTTTGTAGCTTGGAAAACCACTGAGAGAGAGAGAGAGAGAGAGAGAGAGAGAGAGAGAAAGTCGTGGTACGAGGGCCAATATCGCACAAGACCTACATTTTCTCGCTCTCTCTCACTCTCTCTCTCTCTCTCTAAAAGAAAAAAGAAAGAAAACCCAGAGAGAGAGAGAGAGAGTAGTGGTACGCGAGCGAATATCGCACAAGACCTACATTTTCTCTCTCTCTCTCTCTCTCTCTCTCTCTCTCTCTCTATCCAAAGAAAAAAGAAAGAAAAGCCAGAAAGAGAGAGAGAGAGAGAGAGAGAGAGATGAGAGAGAGAGAGAGAGAGAGAGAGAAACTATAAACAGACAGAGGGAAACTTGCCCAGCACGATACTCCACAAGAAAATCCATATAACCGCTGTTTCCACCTGTCTGCATTTTGTAGATGGGGTTCGTTTTTTTTTCCTTCTTTTTTAGCTTTTTAGAGATTTTTCTTCCTTTTTTTCGTGTTTTCCGCCGTTTTGGTTTTGAAAGAACCCTCGATTGTTATGGAGATAGCATGGATTTATGTGCATCACTTAGTGAGGAAGGTAACGGGGGGGGGGGGGGGTGGGGGCGGGGGGGGGGGGGGGGCGTTGGTACGGTTTCTGGGATGGGGTTGCGAGTATGGGGTCGGGGACGGGGAGGTTTTTGGTGTAGTGGGAAGAGGGCGAGGTGGGTTCGCCGGTTGGGTTGGTTTGGGATCGGGGTGTCGGGAAAGAGTTGGGGAGGACAGGGAGGTTTTTAGTGTATTGGGAAGGGGGGGAGGACGAGGGTTGGCTGGTGGGGGTTGGTACTGGTTTTAGGGATTGGGGTCCGGGAAGGGGTCCGTGGGGGGCCACCGACTGGGAGGTTGTTTAGTGTAGTGGGAAGATGGGGGGGGGGGGGGGGGGAGCTGTTAATCATTCTGGGAAGACTTGTGTACAGAGGGAGGGACAACTGGTCCCATTTCCTTTAAAAGAGAGTTAAGTAATTCATAAAAAAAATAATAATAAATTCTGCCCAGAGAAACTATGGCTTCATAAGGTGCTCAAATTCATCGCTCATAGCAAAATTATTTATTTGGAATTGAGGTTGCTAGCCGGATGGCCTTCCCTGCATTTCTTCAGTGTAGTAGCATTGGTCTTGGGAGGGTCTTTTGTCTGTAAGGCGAGGTTGATAACCACTGGACCACCCCTGATACTCTATACATGTTTGTATATGTATGGAGGACTGGACCCACGTATGGTTTTAAGTGTCAGAAAACAGTCCTTGGGTTTTTAGTTGAAGATTCGCAAAATGCGAATAGCGATGTGTCTGGAAATTTTTAACAATTTCTCTCTCTCTCTCTCTCTCTCTCTCTCTCTGCAGGCAAGTAAGGTAGAGACTTCTTCAGTTTCTTCGTTATATATTAGTATCATAGAAGGATGTCGGGAAACTC
>NC_087220.1:62245597-62270597 GCF_015104395.2 Macrobrachium nipponense
CCTCACCCAAACGCTCCCCCCCCCCCCTCCAGAAAAAAAGTCATGCAACGTGTTTTCCCAAAAGGCTAGTATATAACTCCCCCCAAACGACACAGCTTCCCCATTAACCTTCTCCTTGACCTTTCTTGACCTCTGAGGAGTCAGGGGACCTCGGCCTTCGTCAAGCATTCCCTATAAGTACCTCTTATATAATAACTCGGGGATGTCTAAGGTCTCGTTCTAGGGAGAAAATACGTTTAGGGATATTTTCCAGGGATTGCTTTAGTGCTGTTCTAGAGGGGACTTTTTCATAGACCAGGGACAGATGGGGATTTTTTTCAGTGCAAGACGAAAGACTATTTCGGAGGGGAGAGAGAGAGAGGGAGGGAGAGAGAGAAGAGAGAAGAGAGAGAGAGAGAGAGAGAGGGATAAGGGCTAGAACTGTGGCAGTGTGAGGTAAAATGTCTACGATGAGCCCAGCTTAATTAGAGAGGGAGAGAGAGAGAGAGAGGAAGAGAAGAGAGAGGAGAGAGAGAGAGTATAGAGAAGGGGCTTTAAGTTCTGGTTCGCGTATTGTTGAGTAAGTTTTTTTTTTAGAGTCCTGACTCTACTTCCGGGAATGGAGATCCGATGGCATTGTGCTTTTTAAAGAGAGGAGGCTGTTATTAGAAGAGAGAGAGATGGAAAGAGAGAGAGAGAGAGAGAGAGAGAGGAGAGAGAGCCTGTTTTTGTACTATTTTTTAAAGAAAGCAGTTTTAAAGAATATACAGGCTAATATTTTCAACTGCTTAAATAATAGAACATAAGCCATCTTCATTTTTAAAATTTTGCATATATATTATATATATATTTGGTTACAATAATATATTTAATCATTGTAATATCAAAAGAGGTAATCATAATAGTTTATAGGATTACATGTAATTATCTTAAAACGAAAGACATTAACGCCTAACAGAATAATTACAGCGACCGGAATTGCTGGAGAGGGTTTTATTTATTTAATGGAGACCTCATTAGATAATGGGAATCTTTTCATGCATTCTGTGTGTCAGATTCGGTCTTACAAAAAGTCATTTCATTCGGGAGAGAGAGAGAGAGATAGAGAGAGAGAGAAGAAAAGAGAGAGAGAGAGAGAGGAGAGAGAAGAGAGAGAGAGAACCTGTGTCATCACATGTAACCAAGTTGGCTCAGGGTCTGTGATTAATTGAAGGAAAATCTTTTATTTTGTACACTAATGAGAAACGATCTCCTCTCTCTCTCTCTCTCTCTCTCTCTCTCTCTTTCCTCACTCTTTCTCTCGTCTATCTCTTTCTCTTCGCATCTCTCTCTCTCTCTTCTGTTCCTCTCTCTCTCCCTCTCTCTCTCATCTCTCTCCCCTCCATCTCTCTTTTTCCTCTCTTTCTCTCTCTCTCCTCTTCTCGGCTCTCTCTCATTTCTCTCTCTCTCTCTCTCTCTCATCTCTCTCTCTCTCTCTCGTAGTAGTCATCTTGCTTGGTGAGAGCGTTCCTGGTCTGAAGTCAGATTATCAACAGATATCACAAGTTTTAACATACGTCTAGAATTTGGAAATATCTAGAAGTGTTTCGTTGAACTATCGGTGGATAAGATTAGTTGGAATAGTAGATAAAGCGTCTTCTAAGTTAGTTTATCAAGTGAATACTGTAAATCAGATACGGATGCAAGTAAACCTCCAACTGGGAAAAAAATGGCGAGATTTCGCGTGCTTTGGCAGATTCGCAATAAACGATTGATGTGATCCGGAAGGGAGCTGGCCTTTCTGATCTATGAGATCATGCAACCTTCCTAACCATAGAAAGATTACAAAATCATTCATAGATATTTTAGAAGGATACAAATCCTCAAACTGAAACAAATCAATGAAAAACATCTTGAAATATTGAAGAAGTTCCAAATAAAATCAAGTGTCAAGAGACTCATAAGAAATATACATAAACAACATATTCCGACAAAGAAAATGAATAAAGTGAACCTTGTGAGATATCCTAATTGATGCATTAGGAAAAGAATGCCTAAAGCATGTAACGGTTTAAGGTGGTGTTATAGCATAGTTAATCCCCAAAACCAATCAGAAAATGTGCTTCAGCAACGTCCCGACCCATCCCAGTGTGCTGAGTAATGCAAGATTGAGAAAAGAACACAAAATTTTTTGCTCAACATGTCTACCATGGATGACAATGTTTATTAAGTCAGATTGAGTGTACAAATAGTTTGAGGATGGGAGAAGAAGAAGAAGATGAAGAAGATAGAAGAATAGGAGAAGAAGAGGAAAACGTAAGAGAAGTCAAACAAACTGAAATGACGAAAAAGATAAGGAAAACAAAAGACAAGATAAAAGTATGTATGCTAGATACTCATTGATACTACATATGAGGCTATAAAGCAGCATACTACGAAGAAATAAATTACGATATGACAGCACAAAGAAAATGCCGAAGAGGCTCACCCAATCTACACAATGACTGAAAGGGAAAAAATATACAAAAAAGACAAAGTCTGCACCCTGTTGAAAAGAGGGAATTGCAGATATGGAGAAAAATGTTTACTACAAACATCTAAGGTATGTCACAACTATGAAATAATGGTACATGTGCATACTTAGATGGATATGAGGATTATTGCGAGATCTACACCAAAAATATGCAAAAACTAAAAGATGGAAAGGATGTAAGTTTCGAACAAAATGTAAATATATGCACCCTGTAGCCATGAAAAATAATCTAATCAAACCCATCACGCATAAAATCCAAAATAGAAAGACCCAAATAAAGAGAGGATGAAGAATGTCAGGTAAAAGAAAAAAGCAGCCATCAACGAGATATGCAGAGGTTGGCAGCAAAAAATCTCAATGCATCAGCTCCCAAGATTCTACTCAAGAGATAATACTGTTTTTATTAGTGCAAGGGGATATTGCAGATATGGAAAAATTGCAGATTCAGACACAAAATGAAATAATTTGATGAAGGAGGAACAAATATTATGGAAAAGTTTGATTTTTAATGTCAGAATTTCTGGTAAATGAAAAAAAGAACAACATATCAAACAGGAAAGAGACATGGGAAAAGTCCTTATATTACCAATATTAAATGAATGAGAAAACCGTCAACGCAAGACCATCATAGTGAGAATGCGCGAGGGTTGAGTTACGAGTAACTCGAAAAGAAAATAGAGTACCTAGAAGCTAACCCCAAATTGCAAAGAATAGATATAATGCTATAGAGTGAAACCTGGGTAATTCCCAGGAGACTGGGAATGATGATCAGATAAAAGGGTTTCAAACTTATAGATCAGATAGAAAAATAGGAATCAAGGGAACCGCAATATATGGGAAAGACAAAAAACAGGAAATATATGAGAAATATAGTAACTCGAATGTGAACTAATAGGCGGTAAAATTTGAATCTGAAAAATTAATGACAATACAGTATATAAGACTCCTAATACTAAAGAGTTTGACTTAATATAGAAAATTGGATGATATATGTAGAAAATCCAAGGACTGACTATCTCCTATCTGGCTACTTTCAAACTTTCCTTTCGTAGACTGAAAGACGAATAGGGAAGATTCTGGGATGTTACTTATAACATATAAAAACGATAATAGTATAGTGGTGCAGAAGATAAGAGGCAATTCGAAAAGCTATTAGATATGCATACTAGAATACACATTCACAACCAAAATAAAATCGACCTGACCACAAGAAAGGATAAATACGTTTAGACCTAGTATTTGTGGGACGAGACTGAATTATGTTAAAGAAATAACTAGTTTATAATTTGAGTATTTCAGACCATTAATGGTCATAGAATTAACAGTCAATTCCAAAAGCAAGTGAAAACGAGATAAGCGAGAAATGAAAAAGTGGAAGGATAAGTGAAACTAATACCTTCTAACAGTAAAATATAAAATGGTCAGAATAATGAAGACTTAAATAAGTTGGGATAACATTTTCGTAAAGTGATGACTAAAAGTAGCTACGGAGCTAATTTATAAATATTAGAGAAAATGTGGATAAATAATACCAAGAAGAAAAGTAAACATCAGTCATGCATACCAGAGACAGAGAGGATCCATGTTCAGAAAATCAGAAAGTGAAAAAAGGTCTAGCAAAAGAAAAAAAATGCATGGAACGTTATAGAACTGAAAAGTAAGATGAGAAAATGCAGAACAAAAGATTATACATCAAAAGAAAATAGAAAACGGGACTTGGAAGAAAAATACCCTATTAAATATCAAGCAAATCCCAAACTATTATACTCAATATGCGAAGAAGATTAATAAAGAGAATAAGAAATAGGCCCTCTAAGAATTGAAGGGAGATTAACGAATGAAAAAAGGAATTTGCCAACATACTGCAAACTTATAAGAGAGAATTCACCCCTAGATAGATAATGCAAGATAATGATATAGAAGTAAGGGGTGAAAATAGTGATCTTTGCTGAGCATAGATATTAATGAAGCTGATTATTTTGCAGGCTCTTAATGTGAAATTAAAATGGAGCTGCTGCAGGGCCTGTGGGGAATTCTCTGCTATTTTGTAAAGAAAGTAGTTCCATTCTATCGCAAAGCCACTTGCAATATTAATAAGACAAAGTGTAGATACAGGCAAGATTTTATGATGAGCACCATTTAGCATATTATTACCCCTACTTTTCAAAGTGGATCAAGACTAAGGCAAGTAATTATAGGCCTGTGAGTCTAACATCACATTATTAATGAAAGTGTATGAAAGGGTAATGAAGAAAATATTATGAAACATTTAATAAAAATAATTTGTTTAATAAAGGACACCATGGTTTCGTACCCGGAAAAAGTACCAAACCCAACTGTTAGTCCACCGTGAGAAATATTCAAATATGAAAAGCGACATGAACAGATGTGGTTCATTTTAGACTTGCAAAAGCTTTGACAAAGTATACCATAATATTTAGCGAAGAAAATTAGAAAACACAAATCGTGGATAAAGTAGGAAGATTGGTTAAAAGAATCTTTACCAACAGAAAACAGATAGTTATTGCAAACGACGAGAAATCGGATGAAGCCAAGGTAATATCCGGGTGTGCCGCAAGGTACGGTGTTAGCTGCAATACTGTTTGTTATTATGATTGAGACATAGACAATAATGTTAATGATTCGGTAGTGGAGTAGTTCCCATGATGAACAAGAATAAGTAAGGCATTACTTGTGATAAGATAGGAACGCTCTACAAATAGACCTTAACAAAGTATATGAATTGGGCGAGGTAAATAGATGGTAATTTACTCTGATAACTTTAAAATCAATAAATTATGGAGACAGCGAAAGAAAGCTCTATCATATAAGGGACCTAATAATGAGACATCACAAATAAAGGAATCAGTTTAAAGACTTTGGTGTGATGATTGAATATGAAACATGTTTATGCAATGATCAATAGCCATTTCTGTTGGCAAATGTAAAGCAAAAATGGGACATGTTGTTACGGCACTTCAAACAAGAAAAGCTGAACACATGATTATGCTTTATACACATATTGTTACGTAGTCCACTTGAATATTGCAATAATGATATGGTAACCACACTAATCAAAAGGATATTGCACAAATAGAGAGTGTCCAAGGTCCTTTACAGCTAGAATAGAAGAGTTAAAGACCTTGACTACTGGGAAAGACTACAATTCTTAAAATTAATATCTAGAAAGTAGAAGAGAGACCGCTACATGTAATTAAGGCATGAAACAATTTGAAGTAATAGCAGAAAATATCATGGAACAAAAATATCAGAAAGAGGCAAGCAGAGGTAAGATTAGTATTGGCCCAAAACTATACCAGGAAAATAAGGTAAGCACACGAACTTAATCCACTACTCCCCACATCGATAATGCGCGTCTATTCCACTGCGTATTGCCAGCTCTCTTGAGGATATATCAGAGTGGGAGCGTAGATGTGTTTAAGATAGCTCGACAAAATCTAAACTGCATCCCAGACCATCCAAGATTGGAAGATGCAAAATATCCTGAAGATGTACTAGCAACTCTCTGGTGAACATTAGTAGGTGCCTGGTCAACACTGAGGGATCTGGGCAACCCGAACAAGAGTAATGTCTGTAAGTAAGGTCTCTCTCTCTCTCCAACTTGTATTTATGAGCCCCCATCCCTCCCCCCTCTTCCAATCTCCTCTTACTTATCCTTTTGCTTTTATCCACCCTCCATTTGACCGATCCCAGCTTTTAGGACAGAGGACCCACTTGGTGGCTTATAAACCCCCCCCCTCAATGACCATTGGACCCCCTTATCTCCTATACCCCTGGGGTACCCCTGGACGGCTCCATTTCGGGTATCTTATCCGGAGAGACAGTCTGCGTCGTCCCAAGTTTTTTGGTATATTTATATATACACACATGTATACACATGCATACATCTACTTCAAATCAAATCCCCTAATACGTTTGAGACCCTTCCATTTTGACCCTTAAATATCCGATTTTTTAAAGGAGGACTCGGTCCCTATCACAAAAGGGTTTCAAAGGGGGCGAGGGGTTCACCCCCTCCACCCCCTGGGCTCTCATCATTTAAGGTTTCTGATGCTTTTTGGGAACTAGGTTTCTTTTTATTTTTCATTCCGGGTCTGCTACAAAAAGTTCAATTTCCGGGAAGAGATGATTTCGAACGCGTAGTCTCTCTCTCTCTTCTCTCCCTCGTTCTCTCTCTCCCGTCTCATCTCTCTCTCTTTATTCTCAGTGTTTTATCCTCATACAGTATCCATAGAATTTCTCGACTTAGTTCTCTCTCTCTCTCTCTCTCTCTCTCTCTCTCCTCTTCTCTCTCTCTCTCTCAAGCTTTATTCTACTCTGACAGCATTCCTGTAATTTATCGATTTATTTTTTGTTCTCATTTGCCTTCTTGTTACTCTCTCTCTCTCTCTCTCTCTCTCTCTCTCTCTCTCTCTCTCTCTCTCTCTCTCTGATTATATCACACACAAACACACTTAAATACGGTTATCAGCTCAGCAGGAGACTTACTACTACTACTACTCCCTTCCTGCCTAATGCGATTAGGAAAATGATCAAGCGCTCATCCCCACTAACGAGGTTTGGGAGATCATTTGAGATCATTTTGTGTGTCGGTGTGATCAGGCCGATGATCGTCTCGGTTCTCGCTCTGTGGGAAAAAAAGAAAGAACAGAGGATTTTGGAAAGATACGGGGGACGTTTTGGAATGATATAGTGAAGGATTTGGATTTGGAAAGATATAGTGAAGGGGTTGGAAATATACAGTGAAGGATTTGGAAATATACAGCGAGGGGTTTGGAAAGATACAGTGAGGAATTTAGGAAGATATAGTGAATGGGTTGGAAAGATATAGTGAGGGATTTGGGAAGATACAGTGAAGGGTTTGGTAATATACTGTGAAGGATTTGGAAAGATACAGTGAGGGATATGGGAAGATCCAGCGAACGACTTGAAAATATACTGTGAAGGGTTTGAAAAGATACAGTGAAGGATTTGGAAAGATAAAGTGAAGGATTTTTATTGTGTTTGATGGTGATGTCAGTATTGTTGTTTATTTAAGGTGGTAAGGCTGGTATTTTGTTTTGGGGTCATTGTGTTGTTTTTCTGTTGTTTTCTTTTTAAATGAAAGTCTCTCTCCACAAATCTTTCCTGCTTTGTTTTCGAGACATTGTGTTACTTCTCAGTTATTTTTTATGGATATAAACGTTAGCCCCCACAACGTTTAGGCCTTTGTTTTTAGGAACGTTTGCTCAAACTTGTTTCTAGTACGAAAACGTTCTAGTAAAAGGAAGTTAGACTTCAAAGAAGCTTAGTTAGAATTACAAAGAAATAAAATAAATAAAATACAAAAATTTTTTAAAAAAATTAACCCAACTTTTTTTTTACAGTGTATAAATAAAAATAAATAAGAAATTACAATTATAAAGAAAATTAATAAAATTACAATTCTAAATAAAATAAGTAAAACTACAATTATAAATAAAATAAATTACAATTGTACATAAAATAAATAAAACTATTAAATACAATTACAATTATAAATAAAAAATTTAAATACAATGAAAACATAACGAAACGTTGGCACAAATTTATTTACAATTTTACCAAAACTTTAGAATTAAAGAAAAAAACACTCGACTGATAAAAAACAAATGAAATTCACGACGATCACTTTGAAAGGAAAAAAAAAAGTACATTAAAAGGAAACGTTTCTTGAACGTTTTGTATACATCCAGCTACACTCTCTCTTTCCCTCTTCTCTCGTATTAAAAATTGCAGCTCCAAAGCGGAACAATAAATTACGGTGGAGTTTATACTGGGAGCAGCAGCAGCATCATCATGAGCAGCTTCAAGTATTCTTGGATCCCATTATTCATTCTTTTGCCTTCCGTCTGTCCGTCAGATCGGCCCGTTCTGTTGTCGGGGACGTCGACCGCAGCGGTGCGTGACGGAAAAAAAAAGGGGAGGGGAGGGGGGAGGAAATTCTTTTATTAGGGGGGCGCCTGGCTAGCGCGGGTGCATGAGCTTAGACACATACACAAATATGTATATACACATATTATTATTATTATTATTATTATTTTTTTATTATTAATTATTGAGAGCGACTCTAGAGCAAAAACTCCTTCTCTCATCTATACTTCATTATTATTTACTATTATTATTATTATTATTATTATTAGTCTTATTATTAATTATTATTATCATCTTTGACATTCCTATCGTATATTTGAATTTTAAATGAGAATAGACTGAGAAGAACGAGCATCATTTTCTTCACAAAATGAGAGAGAGAGAGAGAGAGAGAGAGAGAGAGAGATAAGAGAGAGAGAGAGAGAGAGAAGGGGTCTTAACATTCCCTTACCGATTGCAAGTCCTTTCGGACAATACCGAGATAATAATATAAAAAAAAATAAAATTTGGAATTGACATCCCGCATACGAATAGCAAAAATGAAGAGACGTTCGCCACGTGTAGGTGAATCTTAGTATATCCTATTTGCGTCGTTTAAGGCGTCGTAGTTATGACCAAAGGCGTTTTACACGCCGGGTTTCTGGATATCATTTCAGGCAGGCAAGGTCATCCTTAATTAGAATGTAGCCCGTGTTGCCTATTATATTATATATATAGATATATTTATATATATATATATATATATATATTATTATATATAGACTTCCCTGTGCACTGATTTGCTTGGTTCGATTGTTGTGAGCCGACCAAATTTCTTATCGGCTAAAAAAATTCCCCTTCGGTTAACCATATAATGAAATATAATTTATCCAGGTAGGCGAATTAGATATTCAAAGGACATTTGTAGCTCGATGTATTATTATATATATAATAATGCCTACATACATAACATACTATACATAGATATGTATATAGATAATATAAATATATATATATATATTATAAGACTTCACTGTGCGTTCCTGAATTTGTTGATCGATGGTTCGTGCCCGTGAGCCGACAATTTACTTATCGCTAAAAATTCCCTTCGGTTAACATATATTAAACTATATTAAATCCTAGGTAGAGCAAATACGATATTAAAGGACATTTGTAGATCGATGTATGTATATTAATCACTGTAAAATGTTATTAATGACTTTTATATATAACCTATGATAATATATATATCTATATTATATATATATTTCATTCGCGCTCACAAACCTAAACTTCCCCTACTTGTTGTTAAAATCACAATCGTTTCGCGAACACAACCACTCAAGCCTTTCTGTTTACCACCCCTCAGGCTCGGGCGGCAGCGAGCGAAAAAGTTGCATTTCTTTTCGTTCTGTTTTCATTTTTTTTTCCTATCGACTCCCCTTCGGGTCGACGCTTTTGGAACACAGCGGAAATGCTGTGTACAATATGTTAACCCGCGAGCGATTTGGGGTAGGTTATTGCTTGAGTGTAAGAGGGTTTAAAAGTTTTTTTAATGGTTTTTTGGGAATAAATTGGAAAAATGGTAAGGTTTGGATTTGGCGATGAACTTGTTGTTTTGATTGGAAGGAATCTAGTTGTTATTAATTATTAATTTATTATTTTATTATTATTATTATTATTAATTATTCATTATTATTATTATTATTTATCATTATTATTAGTATTACTATTATTATTATTTATTATTAATTATTATTATTATTATTATTATTATTATTATTATTATTATTTGGTATAACTCGCGAAGCCGATAACAAGAAATAAAACGGGATAAGGTTCCACAATGATAAAGTCTCACATTCTACAATTGGGTATACCGTAATATTTTGACCTTATAGAAAATTTATTATTATTATTATTATTATATTATTATTATTATTATTATTATTATTAATGTAGAACTCTGTCGATGCCGAGAACAGGAGATAAACAGTGTATAAGGTCCACGAATAATTAAAAGGGTCTCACATTCTACCGGTCATATCGTAATTATTGTGGACCTTATACAAAATTATTATTATTATTATTATTATTATTATTATTATTATTATTATTATTATTATTATTATGACACTTTCACACTTCCAGCATGACAGGAAAAGTGACATATCGAGTGTCATTTTTTCATTGACGAAAAAAAAAAAACCTAATATATATTTCCTGCCCTTCCCCTTCCTCCCCCCCCCAACGAATTACTCCCATTTCTCCATATTATAATGACCAACCCACTGCTTAATAGAAACCAGATTTACCCCAACGAAGGTTTTTGAAAAAGTTAGACATATTTCCAGGGAAATACCGACGGGAGGCGATCGGAACTGTGTAATCGTTTAATGATTACCCCTGGAGGGGGTGGGGGAATGTGCCCTTATTAGTTTTTTTTTTTTTTTTTTTTTTTTTGCAATATAACTGGGAGAATATGTGAATTGGACTATGTCAGTTGGGACGTGGGGATTATCCATGGAGCTTTCTTTCAAGGTGGGGAATTTGAGTGTATACATGTATACATACATGCATACATATACGTATATAGGTGTGTGGATGTATTCATTTTTAATACTATGCTTACATACATAGACACATACGTATATATGTGTGTGTATGTATGTATTCATTTTTAATACTAAACTTTCTCTGGTATTTTAAGTCGTAAAGAAGTAATCCAGATATGAAGCCTGAATTTTAACTAATATTTCTAAGTGTCTTCTTCAAGTAATTTAGAAAGTAAATCTTTTTCGAGAAGGACTTCTCTCTTCTCGCCTTGTTACTTAAAGGGCCTCCGGCCAGGAGGGGAAGGGGGAGGCGGTAGGACTAGGGAATGGGTTGCTGATGGGAGGGGGGATGGGTTGGGGGAAGGGTAGCTTTGGAGTGGAGGGGGAGGGCTAGCTAAGGAGTGGGAGGGTTCGGAGTGGAGGGGATGGGTTGGAAGGGAGGGGAGGGCTAGGATGGGGAAGGAGAGGGGTTAGGAGGGAATGGGAGGGTTAGGAAGGGAAGGGAAGGGTCAGGATGGGAAGGGAGGGGCTTTTATGGGAGTGGGAAGGGGTTAGGAGGGGAGTGAAGGGCCAGGATGTGTATGGAGGGGTTAAGTAGGTAAGGGGAGGGTTAGGAGGAAAGGGGGAGGGGTTTAGCAGGAAGGGGAAGGGCCAGTGATGGGACGGGGAGGGGTTAGGAGTACAGGGGAGGTGTTAGCAGGAGAAGGGGAAGGGCCAGCATGGGGAAGGGGGGAGGGGTTTGGAGCAAGGGGTAGTGGGCTGATAGGGGAGTGGGAGGTGTTTAGAGGGGAGGGGCCAGGAGTAGGGGGAAGGAGGAGGCAGAGAAGAGAGAGAGAGAGGATGCTGTAATGCAATGAGAATGATTCGTTATGGCCCTCGGAGAGGCAAGAGATTATAATTCTTTTCAACTGTTTTTGCGTCTGTCCTGTTTATTTTTTGCTGTTTTATTTTTTTTATTATGATTACTTCCTTTCTTGGAATACGTCTCTCAATTGGCCAGTGAGTGATTTTTCTCCCTTCCATCGGTAATTGTCCTTAATTGAGTTGGGGTTTCTCTCTCTCTCTCTCTCTCTCTCTCTCTCTCTCTCTCTCGTCGAATGTTGGAATACAATCTTTTACAATAATAAAAAGGCTTCCCCTCATCGCTCTGTGATTTTTGTCCAAATTGATTTGATGTGCAGTGTCTCCCCCTCCCTTCCTCGTCCTCCCCCTCTCCCCCCTCCCTCTCACCCTTTCCTCAGTGATTTGATCATTACCTTGAAAGACTTCGGGAGCTGATTATGCTCGGCGATTCTTTTTTTTTCTTTTTTTCTGGTCACTGAAGGGAACCAGTTCATTTCTTTCCCGAGATGAGACGGGGTCACAGTTATTAATGACAGAGAGAGACGGAAGACAGTGAGAGAACCCAAGAGAAGTCTAGATGGAAGTATGAGTGAGAATGCACAGAATAGGAAGTTTTGACAGGTCACAATTGAGAGATACGTCAGAGAGGAAGATTGGCAGGTATCAGTGTGAGATCCGACAGCGAGAAGGTTGACCGGTATCAATGAGAAGATACCGACAGGAAGAATTTGACAGGTATCAGTGAAGATACGCACAGAGAGGAAGATTGACAGGTATGAATGAGAGATACGACAGAGATTATGCTTGACAGGTATCAGTGAGAGATACGACAGAGAGGAAGTTTGACAGGTCACAATGAGAGATACGTCAGAGAGGAAGATTGGCAGGTATCAGTGAGAGATACGACAGAGAGGAAGTTTGACAGGTATCAAGTGAGAGATACGACAGAGAGGAAGTTTGACAGGTATCAGTGAGAGATACGACAGAGAGGAAGATTGGCAAGTTCATGAGAAATACTACAGAGAGGAGTTTGCAGGTATCATGAGAGATACTACAGAGAGGAAGTTATTAATAGGGGTAAAATTTAAATTGCTTACATTTTGTACAGTCATTGTTATATATTATATTATTATTATTATTATTAGTTATTATTATTATTATTATTATTATTATTATTATTATTTAGCAACTGTAGGACACCGCATTCTAGACACTTAGAAGACTGGACAGGAAGATCTGATCATGATTAAGAGACGAAAATCGAAGCAAGGTACATGGTTGAAGGAGTTTGACAGGTTGGCAGAAATTCGAATGCATTGCGGATATGATAGATACCCAGTGAGGCGGGACGGATTGAACAGATATATAGGTAGGGAATTGAATAGGTTAATAATGAGACACTAACACAACACCCGCACACATTATATATATTATATATATATCTATATATATTAATTATATATATATGTAATATATACTATGATAGTATATTATATATATATATATATAGTATAAGTAAATAGATATTATATTATATATATAGATATATATATATATATGTATATTAAATATATACAGCACCAGTATTTGTGAAAGTTTGTAAAGAGAATATACAATCATACTCTACTCTGACCGAAGAAATAATATTAGTAAAAACACGGATTATACCCTGGTACCGTAAAGATCCGTAAAAAAAAAAAAAAAAAAAAAAAAAAAAAAAACACAGTCCACACACACGACACGAGTCACCAAACCATTCAAGGATGACACTTAATACTTCCCCGACAACACCTCTCGATCATTATTAATCAGTTTTCCGCCGAGCGTGGTGATGTTGGGCGTTTTATTTCTGGACGCATGATTACCCCTTAACAAGGGTCAGCAGCGCCTAACTGCCGTGCCAACCCCTCCGACACCAGAGGAGGGACGGAACTGAACTTCTCCCAGAAAGGCAGCCGGTTTTCGTTCGTCCAGGACAGCGAGACGTAGGGAAAAATATAGCCAGAGTAGGGAAACATCGCTGGATCGTGGGGAAAATTCGTGGAACGTGGGGGGAAATATAGCACAACGTTTGTGCACACGTTTTTTCTCTCTGGGCAGATTGTGTGTGTCGTATGTTGTTGTTGTTGTTGTTTATTTCGTGATAAAACTTAGTTGGTGTTTGGGTAATATATACAGTTATATATATTATATTATTTATATATGTATGTATGTATTTATATGTGTGGTCTACACATACACTCACACACATATTATCTATGTATATAATATATATATCTATATACTAATATATATATATTATTAGATATATATTATATATATATATGTTATATTTATATATTAATATATATATATATATATATGATATGAATATCAAACAATTATAATTAATACAACGCCTATATAGCTACTAAATCTTCAACGAAGCAAGTTCAATTAAACTTCGCTCTCTCTCTCTCTCTCTCTCCTCCATCTCCTCTCTCTCTCTCTCTCTCTCTTCTCTCTCACCCACCACACACCACACACTCGTTTTATTCAGAGAAGTGTAAGAAAGATTTCATCGAGAATATGTCCCACTGAACAGAATGCGGTTGGGGCGAGGAGAGAGAAAAACTTTAAAAAAAGAAAAGACTATAAGAGACGGAAAGACAAAGACGAAATAATCTTTTGGCTTTCCTTCCGCTCTCATTTATCACGTTCTGTGGCGTTGAGTGTTTTTTCTATGTTTTAAGCGATAAGGAGTTACCTGTCTCCGTCCTCCGCACTTGTTTGTCTCGTCTCTTTTCGTTTTCGTGGTCTCTTTTCTCTTTGTGAAGTTCCAGCTTTCTCTCTTTGATGAGTAGTGTTTGGTGGGTTTAGGGTATGTAGTACATATGTATGTATTTATGTGTATATAATAGTATAATATTATATTATATATGTATATATAGCAGTTACAACAGTGTTATGTATACATAATTTATATATTTATGTATTCCTATGCATGTGTTTTATATATATATTTTATGTATGTATCATATGTAATGCAATTGATTATATTTATTATACACTGTACATATATGTATGTATAATTTATATATTTATGCATACTATGCCTGTGTATATGATATGTATTTATATGTATGAAATTGATTATGTATACAATATAGATGTATTCCTATATAAGACTATAATATATATATATATTATGTATATATATATAATATATATATATATATACATAAAACTTTGCATCTCCCTTAAGGCTTTGCTTTGATTCCTGTTGTCGCTGCTAATGAGATCAATAAGAATTCCAACGATTCGGATTTCATCATGTTTCCTCAGTCTTTTTTTGTTTTTAATGTAGTCGAAAATCTTTGCCAGATTTCCGATTTTAAAATACCCCTTCGCCCCGGAATGATGATATACCCTTTGAAAAGGTATATAGATGTAGATGTAATATCCTTGGCTTTTTAATCCTGAGGAATAAAAGAGGAAAAAAGGTTTTAAATTCCTTTTCTACGATAATGACAGACTGATAAAGTCTAATTCCTTTTCTAAGAGAATGACAACTGATAAATGTCTAAAATTCCTCTTTTAAGAGAATGACAAACTGGATAAAGTCTAAAATTCCTCTTTTAAGAGAATGACAAACTGGATAAAGTCTAAAATTCCTCTTTTAAGAGAATGACAAACTGGATAAAGGAGAGGCCCCAAGACTCCTTTATCTCAAAGCTCATGAATCCCGTTTGCATTTTTAATTGAAAACCGAATATTTACCTCATCAGGGGAGCACTGCGTCGTTGTGGGGCGGGGGAGACTTATCAGCGAAATATCCCCTCGTATAGGAACCTGGGGAGACTTATCATGAAGATTTTCCCTGTACTCGGGGAGCCTAGGGGAGAGTTATCAACGAGATTTCCCTGCCAGGCGGCCATTGTGGACGGTGATTGGCTTTTGTTGAGTGTTATATATAGATAATAATAATGAAGAGGAGAGAATCTTTGACGGATTCATACGAATTGTTCTGGGATTTTTTATTTTTTTTGTGTGAATGTCTGTGCGCGCATGCAAGAGAGAGACGAATAGGGGACTACGGGCTGCTCTAGGAACAAGAGCCCGTGCTGGCATAAGGCCAGCTTAATCTCCAACAGCAGAATAGGGGGAGGTTTGTTTTGAGTGTAGGGAACAGGGGAGCGGTTTGGGGGGAAAATCGGGTGGGGGCGGTAGGTTAAAAACACTAAATACGCGATTGGCCCATTCGGAAACATCTCTCAATCGCTGGGCATTTTTTTTTTCCTGTGTCCTTCTCTTCATGCGTGCGTGTCAGTCAATCTGTCTGTCTGTCTGTCTAACGTCAAGAATCGCTGGCATTTTTTCCTGTCATTCTCTTCATGTTTGCGTGTCAGTCTGTCTGTCTGTAACGTCTCTTCATGTGTGCGTGTCAGTCAGTTTGTCTGTCTGTCTGTCTGTAACGTGAAGAGTCGCTGGCATTTTTTCCTTTGTCATTCTCTTCATGTGTGCGTGTCAATCTGTCTATCTGTCTGTAAACGTCAAGAACTCAAAACAATCCATCACAAGCGTCGTAAACAGTCCCCCCGACTAGCGTCATTCACAAAATGGCAAAACAGGTCACACGGCCGCTATAGTAATCAATTTCCCTGGAAGTTGCCTAAAAGAAGGAGGAGGAGGAGCAGGAAGCTCTTGTGCACAACAATAGCCTCTGTTGACGGGACGGTGTATAAATACCAGGATCCAGAAAAGGGGTAGGTAATGGGTTTGTTTTCCCTCACCAGTTCTGAAAAGGTTCCTGACGCAGTGGGTGGAATTTTGGGGGCTGGTGGGAATCCACTGAGTGACGTATGTCGCGAACACAATTCGGTAACTTGTCACGAAGAAGTTGAATACATGTTGACAACTATAGCTGGTTCACTTAAGGTAGAGTCCTGGATGAGCCCTATGCTCCTGAGATGTGTACCGTTTGGTTTTGCGGCCGCTGTTGGCTGCTTACCCAGGGGTAGGCAGCTCCATCCAATCAGCGGCCGCTAAACAAATGTCTCGTAGGCATAGAGTTCACCCAAGAATCTACCTTAAGTGAACCAGCTATAGTTGATAATCCCAACCTGTGCTTTTTTTGGGGGGCGGGTGGGAATCCACTTAGTGACGTATATCGCGAACCCAAGTCGGTAACTTGTCACGAAGATGTTGAATACGTGTTGACAACTAGTTGGTAACCCCAACCCTGTGCTTTTTTCGGGGACGACTATTTTCTAACTTATGAACAATTATCATAGAACTCAGTTGAAAGACGTTGATACTTATTAGTCGAAACAAGTCGGTAACTTGTCACAAACGTGTCACGAACGTGTCACAAAGAAGTTGAATACATGTTGACAACAACTGGTTGGTAATCACAACCCGTGCTTCTTGTCATGAACACTAGTTGGTAACACATCACACAAATATCATAAACCAGTTGAATACATATTGATAAATTATTCACGAATACAAGTCGGTAACTTGTCGTGAACGTGTCACCAGCTAGTTGAATACATGTTGACGACTTGATGCCAGTATTAACCAGTGCTTGTGGTCGTGAACACCAGTCAGTATAATATAACACACATTTCACCAACAAGTTGAATACATGTTGACGAGTTACTGGTGATCCTAACCAGTGCTATATTTTGTAAACACAAGTCTATAACTTATCACATACATGTCACAGACAGGTTAAATACATGACGACTTGTTTGGAGTCCTAGCCAGTACTTCTTGTGGTAAAGACAAGTCTGTAACTTATCACACATACAGGTCACAGACAGGTTGAATACATGTTGACGACTAGTTGGTAGTCCTAAGCTCCTTACCAATGCTTACTGTTGGAGTTGATGTGGAATTTGAATTGAGTATGATGGAAATTTCGTGAAATCATCTGGCTATTAGTTAGTAGTCTTTGATATAAAATATGAATTTACTACCAATATTTCTTGTTGTGCCTGCCTTCCCTTTATTATTATTTTATTATTATTATTATTATTATTATTATTGATATTTTCGGTGCTACCTTATTTTATAGTCGGCATAAAATATTCACTTGGATGTGTATTGTACCTAGAATTGTATTATTATTATTATTATTATTATTATTATTATTATTATTATTATTATTATTATTATTATTATTACTAGACCCTTTGTTTGTCTACTAGCTAATATATTATTATTATTATTATTATTATTATTATTATTATTATTATTATTATTATGAGACCCTTTGTTTTCCTGCTAATGGCTCAGTGTTCCTTTACACTAATGGTCTGGTCTCAGTATGGCTAATGGCATCAGGCTAAACATAACTGCCTTTTTTACCATTGTTAGGAACAATCGTTTGCCGATGTTCCCTTGGTGGATTGTTGCCTCCTTTTTTGTTGTTTTTTGTTTTTTAATTGCTGGCGAGTTGACGTCTGTGGTATGGCGTCAAACTTCGTCAGTCAGGTTCTTGGAGGGCTGGAGAATAACCAGTCAGGTTCTGGAGGGCAGAACGACCAGTCAGTCAGTCAGAGTCAGTCAGGTATGATTACCTGTGGACCAGCATGAGCAGCGTCAGGTACTGGATACCTGGTTATTTAATTGAAGTCTTCGTATGGAGTATGTCTTCGAGTTGGAGGTCAGCAGTCCTTTGGCCAGTAT
This sequence comes from Macrobrachium nipponense, assembly GCF_015104395.2. NCBI lineage: Eukaryota > Metazoa > Arthropoda > Malacostraca > Decapoda > Palaemonidae > Macrobrachium > Macrobrachium nipponense. The sequence continues at coordinate 62,264,051 of NC_087220.1, forward strand.
TATTGTGTTTTCGTCGTCAAGAGGACGACGTGTCAAGTGCGACCTCACTGGGCAGCAGCAGTGACGTGTTTTCGTCCTGTGTCGAGGAGGACTTCCATACTGCATCTGAGGACGAGATGGTTGTTGCATCAACTCTGTCTTGATCGTCCAGCGGTCGAGGAGGATGTCCATATTGTTTCCAAGGACGAGGTGGTTGCCGTATCGGCTCTGTCTTGATCGTCCGGCATTGACTGTTGACCTCATCGTTTGAAGAAGTGTTCCCGTTTTGCTCTGACTCGTTATGCCGCTTCAGTATTAATTTTAATTATTCATTATGCTGCTTATTTCTATTTATTATATTTAAAGATTGTTATTGCCCTTATACAGCCTATTTTGTGATTATTCTTTTTATTGTTTAGATTGTGATGTTTTTCATGGCTTTGTTATTGAAGGGTGGATTTTATTGTTTCTTCACTCTTCGAACTGTTTTATTATTATTATTGTTATGTATAGTTTTTGTTTTTGCCACCCAGAACCTTGACTCACTTGTACATTTTGTATATTTTGTAAATAAATTAATTTTAAGGTAACTTTTTGACTTTGTTATGCTCCTCCCTCCTTTGTTTGTCACCTGTCGTCAGTCATTACAGACCCAATTGCGTTATTATTTTTAAGAACCTGTCGATCTCGAGAGTCGAGATCGTAATATTGGCGACCTTGCCAGGATTGGTTCTGTTTTGGCTGACGGGGTGTGGCAGCAACGGGGAAGAGTATTTTGTTTGTAAAATTAATAATATAATATTTTTTTTTTCTGTTAGGTGGGGAGGTGTTAGGAACAATCGTTTGCCGATTGTTCCCTTGGTGGATTGTTGCCTCCTTTGTTTTTGTTTTTTAATTGCTGGCGAGTTGACGTCTGGTGGATGGCGTCAAACTTCGTCAGTCAGGTCTATGGAGGGCAGAATAACCATCAGGTTCTGGAGGCAGAACGACCAGTCAGTCAGTCAGAGTCAGTCAGGTATGATTACCTGTGGACCAGCATGAGGCAGCGTCAGGTACTGGATACCTGGTTATTTAATTGAAGTCTTCGTATGGAGTATGTCTTCGAGTTGGAGGTCAGCAGCCTTTGGCCAGTATTATTGTGTTTTCGTCGTCAAGTTCAAGACGACGTGTCAGTGCGACCTCACTGGGCAGCAGCAGTGACGTGTTTTCGTCCAGTGGTCGAGGAGGACTTCCATACTGCATCTGAGGACGAGATGGTTGTTGTATCAACTCTGTCTTGATCGTCCAGCAGTCGAGGAGGATGTCCATATTGTCTCCGAGGACGAGGTGGTTGCCGTATCGGCTCTGTCTTGATCGTCCGGCATTGGACTGTTGACCTCATCGTTTGAAGAAGTGTTCCCGTTTTGCTCTGACTCGTTATGCCGTTTCAGTATTAATTTTAATTATTCATTATGCTGCTTATTTCTATTTATTATATTTAAAGATTGTTATTGCCCTTATACAGCCTATTTTTGTGATTATTCTTTTTATTGTTTAGATTGTGATTTTTCATGGCTTTGTTATTGAAGGGTGGATTTTATTGTTTCTTCGACTGGTTTTAATTATTATTATTGTTAGTTTATAATTTTTGTGTTTTTGCCACCCAGAACCTTGACTCACTTGTACATTTTGTATATTTTGTAAATAAATTAATTTTAAGGTAACTTTTTGACTTTGTTATGCTCCTCCCTCCTTTGTTTGTCACCTGTCGTCAGTCATTACAGCCCAATTGCTTATTATTTTTAAGAACCTGTCGATCTCGAGAGTCGAGATCGTAATAACCATCCATTAAGAGTAACTCCTCTTCTTCTTCTTCTTCTTCTTCTTCTTCTTTTCGCGTTGCATCAGGATAAAATTACCCATAATTGTGCTTCTTTTTTGGCCTCCTTGTATCAGCTACTTACTGTTTATTTAGCTTAGTTTTTTTTATGTCTTTAGTAGTAATCCTCTAAGTCTCCTTGATTGCTAGTTCTTATATATAGCTGTTCACATCAAAGCTGGGATAATTGGTAATTTTTCACGTTTGTAATTGGGCTTTGTGATTGAAATAGACTTTCATTATCAGCTGCACACGTGTCAGTTGTAGACTATAGCCGTCATTGAAGGTTGTGGTTTAAAGTTCTGGGCATGTTTTTTTGTTTTGTCAGGTCAGTTTTAGCATTCTTCCTTCTTTTAAATCTAACATAACCTACCACGAACACTTTCATATTGTAATGATAAACTAGCGTTTTAGCATTGCTTACGTTAGCTATATTTGGGTCGAAATGAACCAGTACAGTACAGTGCATGGAACAATTGAACGATGTAAGCAGATCACTTTGACCCAAGAATGTATCCGTCCAATGTGCATGGCTAATTTATATGAATTTTGAGGAATTTTGTGAATGATGAATCAGGCTGTGGTTGATGGCTGTTTTACAGGGTATTTTAATTCAGTCTACCCTCCAGACCTTTCAAATGAAGGTTCAACAGAAAACGAAATTTAAATTCATCGTTACAAAATTATAAGAATAAAATTCACTAGAACTCACAAGAAATCAGAGGAACTCCTATAAAAAGGGACCAGGATTTCACGTCATGCTGGGTATATTTACATTTAAATGAGCTCTCTCTCTCTCTCTCTCTCTCTCTCTCTCTCCTTTGGGTGGCTTCCAACAGGGGATGCCTATTAAACCTTTTGCATACGAAATACTTCCCTCTCGCGACCGGTAAGGAGAAATCATCAGTGAAAAAAAGGGTCTTTTGGTCACGTGTGTATTTATTTGTGCGTCATTTCAGTTCATAATCGGCAGAATAATACATTTATTTATTTATTAATTTAATTTCCTTTTCCTTTTCTAATACTAAACTCTTCTCTCTTTATTTTCCGTGACAATCTTTTACTTTTGTCGCACGAAAGCCACATTCTTTGGAAGCGTGAATTCCAAGTCGATGGGCACATGAGGTGGTGGGCGTGTCCCTACGAATAGGGTTCTTCATCTTCTGAATAATAAGTGGATATGTCTGATGTTCTTGTGTTGGTTGGTATGGCACAATTTTGTCGTCAATCTGTTTATGTTGACATCTTTATTTTGCGTCTCTGTTTTTGCGTTTTGATTTATTGTTTTCTGAAATTTAGACTTGAGTGTCAGGCATATTTAAGACGTGTGTTCTGGTTCTTTCATGAAATCTGTAGTGTAACTGTACTATCGCGTTTTTCTTCAATGACTAGGTAGCGTAAAAAATTTTTGTTCTCTCTCTCTCTCTCTCTCTCTCTGTTTTAAGTGACAGTCATTGATTCATGAAATACTATGATCTATCGTCACAACTGATAACCAATTCTTCATGTTCTCTTGAGTATTTCATGAAATTCTGTGTGTCTGTCTGTCTTATTTTCTCTCTCTCTTTTCCATCAATTGACTGATCTAATGCCCTAAACTAGTGTGACTGCTAAACAGCCACCTAGTGCGTTCAGCTATAGATAAATAATGTGCACCTTTCGAAATTCTCGTGCCCAGTTTTTCTTCCCTGATTTAAAATGCAACGATTGGTTTCGGACGCTTTCACGTTCGGCCAATCAGCGTCGGAGGGTTCCCTCGGGGCGCTGTGTCCGAAGAAGGAAATAGGAAGAAAAAAGTTGAAAGTATCCGAGGTTGATCGTGGGACAATTACTGACGACTTTTTACTCTAGGGTCTGATCTCTCTCTCTCTCTCTCTCTCTCTCTCTCTCTCTCTCTCTCTCTCTCACAGAAAAAAGGGAAGACGGGTGCCACGTTAAATGGGGATCTATTACCCTCCTTCACTCAGCACGGGAGGAGAGAGAGAGAGAGAGAGAGAGAGAGAGAGATTCACTCTGAAGTAAAAACTCGCCTGGGTCTGTTACATTCGCTCGAGACAAACGGTTCGTTGTAAAGTCGTTCAAGTAATGTTCGTTATCATAAGCGATTTTTAATGGGTCCTTCTTTCTTTTGGTGAAAGTTTACGCTGTATTGCATTGTTGTGGAGGCGGTAAGGGTGATAATGGTTGCTCGTATTATCATTATTATTAGTTTATTATTATTAATATTATTAGTTCATTTTATTGCTGGAGAGGTGGTAAGGGTGGTCAACTGTTGCTCTTAATACTTCTGCTACTACTACTACTACTACTACTACTACTATTATTATTATTATTATTATTATTATTATTATTATTATTATTAATTTATTTTATTGTTGGAGAGGTGGCAAGGGTGGTAACTGTTGCTCTTAATACTACTACTACTACTACTACTACTACTACTACTACTACTACTACTACTACTACTACTACTACTACTACTATTATTATTATTATTATTATTATTATTATTATTATTATATAATATGTAAACGTTTACAAGTAAGCAAGTTAAACTTAGTAATTTTGTGGGTTTCTTTTTCATTATTATTATTATGATACAGTAAATGTTGCTGTTTCATATTTATAATTCTGCCTCCTCTCTTCTTTCAAGTCTTAAACGGTTTAAATGCACGTATTGGAATTCGTGGAGAGAGAGAGAGAGAGAGAGAGAGAGAGAGAGAGAGAATTCTTTAGACTGAAAACCTTGTGCTAAAATGTTGCAATTTAAACGCTAATTGCTATAAATGCTAGATCTGTATAAGCGCACACTGAGATACACTTTTACCTTCAAACCTCAAAATAGAGAATTTGAAAAAACCTATAATGCACTTAATGCATAGCTTTTTTCAGTTGCTGTTCCCAGACCGGACGCAAATCCGTTCTTTACTGAAAGCGATGCGTTTTTGCATTACGCGATTAGGCTTCTGAACGCGCCCCTCTTTGATTGTTGATCGGAAATGGAACACAAAACAGTTTTTTAAAATATGGCTTCTAAAATAATGTTGTGATTGGTATACGGCGCATAAAACTGTTGCTATTAATTGGAAGTCCGAAGGGAAAATATTTTTATTGGTGAAACCATATTTTTTTTTTTTTTTTTTTTTTTGTGTGAAAAAGCAATATTGTTTTTCCAGTGCTGTTGGCGTTACAACGTTGGAGGTCGTAGGGGGGCTTGAACGAAGAGTGTCCAGTTTGAGAATATAAATATATATATATATATATATATATATATATATATATATATATATATATAAAACAAAACTGTAATTTTATATATTTACATATTATTATGTATATACTTCGAATTAATGTGCAATTTGATACCAACTGGTCAGCCTGTACTTATCAGGTATATAATCTATTACAAATAGAAATCCCCCCCTTTATTGGATTATCTTTTTAAAAGTAACTAATTATAAGGATTAATCATAATTTACCTTTTCGTATAAATGCGAAAAGAAGACATTAATGATATGCAGTAGAAAATATCCATGTCTTCAAAAATGTAATCATAATAATTTTGAACCAAGAAGAAAACACACTCGCGTATATTAAGCATGTTGTATAGATTTTCATGACTTTTTCATTACTTTAGTTATATGAGTAATCGATGTTGGGATATATTTCTTTGAAAGGTGACAAGTATGAAACAAATATTCCTTATTTGATTTGGTTTTCAGAATATATTTACTGCAAGTAAGAAAGTTATTTGCATATATATATAAATATATATAATATATATATATATATATATATATATCTATATAAAATATATATATATATATATATATATATATTATATATATATATATATATATATATATATATATATATATATTATATATATATATCTTAGACAAAAGAGGGCTATGATTAATGATATGTTTGATATGCCATTGTAATGTGATGTGCAGACTGATCATTTTTAACTTTCCATGGAGACAGAGTCCGAAGCGACGACCTAAGAATGCTGACATCTCTTTTTGGGTGGTATGATGTTAAAGTTCCTTACTTAAGCATATCAGTGTCGTGAGGCTATTGTTTAAGGTGCCTTTGAAAACTGGCTGTGACCAGTTAATTGGGGCATTGGCGAAGAGTGTGAATTCGTGTGTACGTGTACGAACTATGTCCGTTGATAACGGCAGGTTTTAGGCAGAACGGAGGAGACGGCTGCCTTGGGGAGAAAGAGCCTGAATGGCTCCATAATGCATTTTTGTTTAAGTGATTTTCCAAGCTGTAATGGGTAAGTGTTATCATACTTTAGCCAAAGGGATGGCTTGTTGTCTGTTTGACATTTTGTAAAGATGTTCCATTTCATTTAATCTTTTGACTTTGTCTTTATGATTGTGTGTGCTCACTAGTGTGTTCTCCTGTCTTTTAAACAGGCGGTTCTAGTGAGGGGACCGAGTGTCCTAGTGAGGGGGCCGAGTGTCCTAGGGGACCGAGTGTCCTAGTGAGGGGATTGTATTTTGGAGAAGAGATAATTGGTGTGACTAATTACTGATTAAGACATTTAAATACCGAGGGGTATCTGAGTCAGTTGTCTGTGAGACTTGAACTATTATCATTCCGTTGATTATCTTGTAAGAATATGAATTATTCAACTAATACTTTGCTTTGAATAAAACGTTATATTTTTTGTAACTCCGACTCTGATTTGATGACCTG